>NW_026263586.1:0-25319 GCF_009650485.2 Drosophila albomicans
ATTCCCATTCCCCTCATGCATACATCTATTCACACAATCATTCATTCCTGCCTCAGGAACGCTCATCCGCCGTCTCGCAAATACAATGCGGGCAAACTCATTCAAATTACCTACACAAGTACTTAGTGGAGAGTGATTGACTTACGTCAAAAACCCACCACCAGTCTGCCTAATCCCTAGCTCATCCATCACACGTATATCGCTATACAGTGGGCATTCACACAACACATGCATGGCAGTCTCCGCTGCCAAACCGCAGCGGCATTCCGGACTATCGCACAGGCTTCTCGGATGCAAAAATGCATTGAGAGAACCATGGCCAGTCAACAAGAATCCGAGACTCAGATTAAATCTGAAGTCTGGACGGTCTGCAGTGAACTTGACATCACGAATAAATTCGCGAGTCACCCCGCCCATTCACACTTGCATCCCATCTGACCTGCCAGTCAGACAGAACACACTCTTTCAATAACTTCTTACAGCTATCCACTGCTAAGCTATTTACGTCCCTATCAAATAACCACTCATCCCGCAGCAATGGCAGCCGCCTCTTAATCTTGAACATCAAGGCTCTACGCCTGACTTCCAAGTCAAGAGGGGCTGCACCAAGCAATACCTGCAAAGCTTCCGTAGAAACAGTGCGGCACACAGGCAGACAACCTAAAAGAATCACACGCTGGCAAGCCAGCACTTTCTTTCTGCCCACAACAGTCTTTGCTGCCTCATACCACACAGACGACCCATATGCTGCACATGCAACAAATAGGCCGCTGTATATGGTACGCACAGCTCGTCTGCTAAGGCCCCCAATCACTCCGCAAAATGCGACGCACCTGTCCAACCACACTAAACAACCGCGCCCTGAGACCGGTGAGATGCGGCATAAAGCACATCCCCTCACCGAAAGTAATGCCAAGGTACCGAACCTCAGTCACATACTTTAAGCTAACGTCGTTTAGTCTGACAACTGGAGGCCGACTGGCAGACAATTTACCCTTGAGTAACATTGCCACCGTCTTATCCGCTGCCAAACCGACGCCGACACTGTCGCCCCAATCGCAAACAATGCGCAAGCACTCCCTAGCACCTGCCTCAATCTCGGAGCGCGATTGCCCCTCAATCAAAATGAGCAGATCATCCGCATACGCACAACACTTGCAGCGCAATTCGAGTTGCCGCAATAGGGAGTCCATCATTAGGTTCCATATAAATGGACCACAGATGGATCCTTGCGGACAACCACGAACCACATCCACAGTGACACTCTCACATTTTCCTATTGCTGTCGCACGCCTGCCAGAAAAGTAGCTCTTCCATAGAGCCATCTCTCGGCAGCCACAGTCGCTCAATTTTCTTAACACACTTGCCCAGCTAAGGTGGTCAAACGCACCCCTAAAATCTACAAAATGCCTAAGACGTACCTGGAGTTGCTGGACCCCACCGAGTCCTTGACATAATGCCATGCATCCTCCGTACATCTACCTCTAGTGAAGCCATATTGTCTATCAGACATCTGGTCTTCAACTAACTCAAGCAGCCTTTCTATCATGACTCTTTCTAGCACTTTTCCAAGCACAGGAAGGAGACTGATGCCCCGATAAGATCGAGGATTACTCCTGATCTTATCGGGCGACTTCAAGAGCACTACCATCTTTGCACATTTCCATTCACTGGGAAAGTATCCCTCATTCACACACCTTTCATACAATGCATACATATACTCTGGAATCGAATTCCAAACACATTTACACATTTCCCCAGTGAAACCATCCATGCCGGGCGACTTTCTCGACTTTAACCTCTTAAAAGCCGCCCCCAATTCAGCTTCTCGGAGCGGTTCAACAGGTTGCTCCACATGTAGTGGAGCCTCCTGTCTCTCCTCTCGCGGGAAGAACACATTCAGCAAAGCATTCATACAATCCTTCCATGCCGTTAGCTGAAGGCCTCCGACATGTAAGTTGCCTAAACTAAGCTCCCTGCCTTTCCCTCTCGCTATTTGATAAACACGACCCCAGGGATCATGCTTATTGCGATCTACAAAATCACGCCATTCCGCTTCTTTCACACGTACAAGCATTTCCTTGTACTCATTCATACACCTACTATACTCTCGCCTTAGCTGAGCAGCGCTATCGGCATTGGATATTCTCGCTCTTTGGAAACGTTTCCGCAGAGTTCGAAGTATCCTACGCTTAGCACTCAACTCACTCGTCCACCACTTAACACGCTTAAGATTCACCTTGCGGTGTCTCCGAAGCATGCTATCATTCACACCCGTCATCCACCTATTCACACACATGACCTGCTCGTCAACACTCATTGCACTGAAGGTGCTAAGCGGAACTTGCGTTGCCGCCTCACATATAAACAGCCCATATTGGGCCCAATTCACACCACAAGTGCTCCACGAATTACCCCCAACACTTTCATTCGTTGTGGGAGTATATGCAAACACAATCTCAATTGGATTGTGATCACTTATACCTACCCCACCTAAAACACTCCACTCAAAATGAAACACACGCATTGCTGCTTCATTCACAAGGGTGACGTCAATGTCACTTTTCCCGTTCGGACCATCAAAGGTATACCACACGCTGGGTTGATTAACGACCCGAACATCTTGGGACACGGCCCACTCGGCTAGCGTTTCACCCCGTCTGTGGTTCTGATACCCAGACGAGTGTCTGGGCATCTTACTGAACCACACGGGGGACGACGCATTCGCATCAATACCAAGGATGATCGGATCGCTACTCGCCAGTAGTAGCACCTCATCCATGTACGCTATATACGGCTCGAGGGGTTCCCCGAACGCGCAATACACACTCACAACTAACACCCTGCCAAAATTGCCATTAAGGCACACACACACCCCCCAGTCGGTAGAACACATCAGAGTGCATTCAATACCAACATCATTCACCACCACCGCAGCCTTGGCCCTGCTGTCAGTGAACACGCGCATGCGCGCGGGTAAGCCACGTACGCAACCATCGGTTGCATACGGCTCCTGCAGCAGGGCCACTACACTGCCTCTCTCACACATCATTTCGCCCACATCGCACATAACTGCATATGACCGCTGGCAGTTCAACTGAAGGACTTTGCTAGCCATATTAATGTCTAGCGTTGGCCCTCGCGACAATCGCACTATATATCGGGCAAGCCAGAGACATCATAAGATGCTCCGAAGGCTGCCCTTTAAAAGCACAATTCCGGCAACTAAGTGCATTGGTACACTTAGCTACCCGATGGCCCACTTGACCACAGCGCCGACAGACATCGTGCTTGGCCCTGCAGTCCGCTACCTTGTGGTCGAAGCCCAGGCAACGGAAGCAGCTCAGAACCGGGTCAAAGTTCCTCAAGCGGAATGAAAACCACTTGATGTAGCAGCGGCCAACATCGAGCAGAGTTTGCATGGCCATGCCATCGCCCTCCAACACAACATTGACCGACGCTGACCCACCAGTCACAGGCCATGGCTTGCTCACCATACGGACGCCTTTCTTGAAGGCCTCAAGAGACATGCTGTCCTTGAGGTTCATCTCGAAAAGATCACTCATGAATTCGTCAGGAGTAATCTGCGAGTGAACGCCCGTCACCACAATTTTAGGCCCCAGTTTGACATTCACACTCACTTCCAGCCCCACCTCTTTAAATTTCGCGTTTCCTGCGATCACTCTCCGCTCTGCAACGGATGGAGTGCGAATAATCGCACCACCATCCCGAAGAGGACGAACCTCGTGCACCCGTACACCCAGGGTTGGACCTACCTCCTTCACCACCTGATCAACCACTTCCTTTGAGGTCTTCGCAGTCTTGCTGCGGACCACGAGGGACCATGTCTCAACTGGCTTAGGTCTCGGCGTCTCCGGGGTAGACGGCGCTGCCGACTTGGAACCGCCTTTGGCAACCGGTGCACGCAGCGGAGCACCCCCGCTAACCGGCGCTGGCACTCGGAAAGGCCCATTGGAGGGGCCGCTACTCGCATGAGCGCGAGCCTCCTCCAACCGTCCTCGGAGACGCTCATTTTCCGCCATCTGCGAAAACAGCAGCGTCTCCATTTCCGCTAGGTAGTCAACTACACTAACCAGCGCCTTGCCTTGCATTCCACAATCAGCAACAACGAGCGTGAGCACGTCCTTACTGATCGCCTTCATTTTCTCTACTGGGCTTCCCTTGCGCATCATTGACCCTGGCTTGCTCAATGGAGCAACCAACGCCTCTGCTGCCTTTTCAGCCGCCCTAAACTCCTCTAGCATACTCCCCAATGAGCACATCGGGGTCGAATCTGCCGAAACCAGATTCTCCTCAGCCACGCTAAACACGCTAGTAGCAGCGCTGACACCACCACTAGCGGCTCCCATACACTCAGCACCTAACCCAGCATCAGCAAAAGAAGCTAAAGAAGCTGCCTTCTTCAGCTTCCTTGCTGACGCCGAACCCGCCTTCCGCTTAACCTTCCCGTCAGCCACCGAAGGGAGGTCGTCCGTCGACGCACCACTCCCCCCAGCACCAACGGCCGGCTTGCACGCTGGCATCTAAAACTTTTTTGCAAGTCTTAAAAAATACTCAACTGTACTCACCAGAAAGTAGGTCACTCGAAACTAAGCTACTTTAATAGCGCTTAAAATAAGCACACGCACGCACACACTCTCAACGACGCGCGACGATTTTCCCACGCTGCTCACACGCACACACAGCGAATGAGGAGCACAAAGCGCACACGCGAAACTTTTACCGCTAACTAAGAGATAACAAATAACTGTTATCGCAAAAACACTACGAAATGCAGGCACCCGCTAACACGTCTGTTCAGCTCGACAGTTGAAACCAGACTGAGTAGATAGGGACAGTAGGAATCTCGTTAATCCATTCATGCGCGTCACTAATTAGATGACGAGGCATTTGGCTACCTTAAGAGAGTCATAGTTACTCCCGCCGTTGACCCGCGCTTACTTGAATTTTCTTCACTTTGACATTCAGAGCACTGGGCAGAAATCACATTGTGTCAACACCCGCTAGGGCCATCACAATGCTTTGTTTTAATTAGACAGTCGGATTCCCCAAGTCCGTGCCAGTTCTGAATTGATTGTTAATTGATAATCGTTATAATTTAAAAGAACTAGCTGGTTGCCCAACTAGTATTCTTAAAAATTTTAGCAAGAAAGTTCCACAATTGGCTACGTAACTAAACTATCCGGGGAACAAGAAACTACCATAAATGATAGAAACTCTATTTTACCCAGAACGAGCACATAAACCATGTTATTGTTTCCCAATCAAGCCCGACTATCTCAATCTTCAGAGCCAATCCTTATCCCGAAGTTACGGATCTAATTTGCCGACTTCCCTTACCTACATTATTCTATCGACTAGAGACTCTTCACCTTGGAGACCAGCTGCGGATATTGGTACGGCCTGTTGAGAAGTTTGCGTGTCCCCACCATAAATTTTCAAGGTCCGAGGAGAAAATATCGACACAACAGTATATGTCATGCTCTTCTAGCCCATCTACCATATCTCTCTGCGAAAGACTTCCATGGTAGTACGGCTATAAAACAGAAAAGAAAACTCTTCCGATATCTCTCGACGGCTTCTTTATGGTCGTTCCTGTTGCCAGGATGAGCACGAGGCCCATATTTAATAACAAACGGATACTCAACAGGTTACGGAATTGGAACCGTATTCCCTTTCGTTCAAATTATTCAAGTTTTTTAATTATGACAAAATATAAATTTTAGTTACTTTTTTTTTACTTGAAAATTTTCGGCTTTCGCCTTGAACTTAGGACCGACTAACTCGTGATCAACCACTGTTCACACGAAACCCTTCTCCACTTCAGTCCTCCAAGGTCTCATTTCGATTATTTGCTACTACCACCAAGATCTGTACCAATGACGGCTCCATGCAGGCTTACGCCAAACACTTCTAAGCACACCATTGTACCTTCCTACTCACTAAAGTTTCAAAATTTATATTACAAGTAATATAAATCATCTACTTTAGCGGTAATGTATAGGTATACAACTTAAGCGCCATCCATTTTAAGGGCTAGTTGCTTCGGCAGGTGAGTTGTTACACACTCCTTAGCGGATTTCGACTTCCATGATCACCGTCCTGCTGTTTTAAGCAACCAACGCCTTTCATGGTTTCTGAATGAGTTGTTAATTTGGGCACCGTAACATTACGTTTGGTTCATCCCACAGCGCCAGTTCTGCTTACCAAAAGTGGCCCACTGGGCACATTATATCATAACCTTAAACTTCATATCAAGAAAGTTAAGGTTCTTACCCATTTAAAGTTTGAGAATAGGTTAAGATCGTTTCGACCCTAAGGCCTCTAATCATTCGCTTTACCAGATAAGATTATTTTATACAACAGTTAAATGCACCAGCTATCCTGAGGGAAACTTCGGAAGGAACCAGCTACTAGATGGTTCGATTGGTCTTTCGCCCCTATACTCAATTCTGACAATCGATTTGCACGTCAGAACTGTTTCGGTCTTCCATCAGGGTTTCCCCTGACTTCAACCTGATCAAGTATAGTTCACCATCTTTCGGGTCACAGCATATATGCTCAAGGTACGTTCCAGTTAGAGGCATAAATAATATATAATATTATTATACATAACTATATAGAACGCCCCGGGATTGCGTTAATCAACTATAAATAGTTAAAAAACTAATCCCAATAATAGTCAAGTTAATTACGCTATTAGGTTTATATCCCAATAACTTGCACATATGTTAGACTCCTTGGTCCGTGTTTCAAGACGGGTCCCGAAGGTATCCTGAATCTTTCGCATTGTTAATCATACAAGTGCTTATAATAAACATAAAAATCAATGATAATCATGCCATTATATAATTCCGAAAAATTAACGCACTGTACTCATATAATCTATCAGCACTTTATCAAATTTTTGAAATTTATTTTATGTTAAAATGCAAGCACTCTAATTTAAATAAACTCTTATCAAAATTGTTTGATAAATTCCATACATGCTAATAGATTACAATGTCCTTATATGGAAAAAATGCACACTATCGTTATAATATTGATTAAATATTACAATTCTAATGATGAATTTTCCATAACGGATATTCAGGTTCATCGGGCTTAACCTCTAAGCAGTTTCACGTACTATTTAACTCTCTATTCAGAGTTCTTTTCAACTTTCCCTCACGGTACTTGTTTACTATCGGTCTCATGGTTATATTTAGTTTTAGATGGAGTTTACCACCCACTTAGTGCTGCACTATCAAGCAACACGACTCTTTGGAAACATCATCTAATAATCATTAACGTTATACGGGCCTGGCACCCTCTATGGGTAAATGGCCTCATTTAAGAAGGACTTAAATCGTTAATTTCTCATACTAGAATATTGACGTTCCATACACTGCATCTCACATTTGCCATATAGACAAAGTGACTTAGTGCTGAACTGATTTCTTTTCGCTCGCCGCTACTAAGAAAATCCTTGTTAGTTTCTTTTCCTCCCCTAATTAATATGCTTAAATTCAGGGGGTAGTCCCATATGAGTTGAGGTTGTTTAATTACACTTATAGACAATTCTCTGCCTATTTTGAAATATACTATTTTTTTCTTGAAGGTCCATAATATTCACAAAATTATTCTTTATACCATATTCGTTAATAAGAGGCAATTCTAGTTTATAAAATAATATATTTTATGCTAGACATTCCTCAATATTATTTGAAATGAATAAAGAACATATAATTCTTCAAATTTTCTCATGCAACAGAGTTTTAGTATTTTCATTTATTAATTCATATTATGAATATCTTAAGCGAGAACTTTTTAGATTCACACTTATATTATCCAATAATATACAATGTGCTTAAAATTCCGAAAAATTTTAAACAACTTATTTAGCATAGTCTTACAACCCTCAACCATATGTAGTCCAAGCAGCACTAAAAAATTAATTAAAGTACATAACAGCATGGACTGCGATATGCGTTCAAAATGTCGATGTTCATGTGTCCTGCAGTTCACACGATGACGCACAGTTTGCTGCGTTCTTCATCGACCCATGAGCCGAGTGATCCACCGCTTAGAGTGATACAATTTTTTTTTTATTTCATTACGTCAAGAATATTTTTATTGAAAGAAATTAAAAATACACCATTTTACTGGCATATATCAATTCCTTCAATAAAATTTTTTTTTTTATACCTAAATAAATGTTGCGAAATGTCTTAGTTTTACATAATCGATAATAATAAGATATATGACAAGTATATTTTAGCTAAATTTATTTATTATGATCAACATATGTAAAGCGTTAACCTGCAAACAGGTACAACATTGTTTTTCTTTAGGTGTTGCGAACCAATGTATGCGCACTGGAATATGCACAATACATTTTGCAACGCATGTATATTATGGTACATATACACGCAGTTTTTTATTTATCCAAAACACATAAAACACTCTTAATACAGTATATAATAATAATAATACATGACAAACGGTTTTTAGCTAATTTAAATTATTATATGTTGCATAATTGTATCTCATATGATTGAATAAAATATTTATATTTATTAGTTACATAATTTATTAAATATTGCAATTCCCTAAAAGAGAAAAAACAAATTTAATTTATTAACGGTTAGATGCATTAAAACAATAATGATCCTTCCGCAGGTTCACCTACGGAAACCTTGTTACGACTTTTACTTCCTCTAAATAATCAAGTTCGGTCAACTTTTGCGAAACAACCGCAACACACAAGGCGTCACAGTGATCACGTCCGGAGACCTCACTAAATAATTCAATCGGTAGTAGCGACGGGCGGTGTGCACAAAGGGCAGGGACGTAATCAATGCGAGTTAATGACTCACACACTTACTGGGAATTCCAAGTTCATGTGAACAGTTTCAGTTCACAATCCCAAGCATGAAAGTGGTTCAGCGGTTTACCCGGACCTCTCGGTCTAGGAAATACACGTTGATACTTTCATTGTAGCGCGCGTGCAGCCCAGGACATCTAAGGGCATCACAGACCTGTTATTGCTCAATCTCATTATTGCTAGACGCAATTTGTCCATTTAAGAAGCTAGTGTCCTTATAATGGGACAAACCAACAGGTACGGCTCCACTTATATAAACACATTCAAACACAATAAACATTTTACTGCCACCATGAATGAAGGCTATATAAGCTTCAACACCATAATCCTGAAGATATCTATTTAATATATTTGAGTCTCGTTCGTCAATCGGAATTAACCAGACAAATCACTCCACGAACTAAGAACGGCCATGCACCACCACCACCATAGATTCGAGAAAGAGCTATCAATCTGTCTTACACACTTATGTTCGGACCTGGTAAGTTTGTCCCGTGTTGAGTCAAATTAAGCCGCAGGCTCCACTCCTGGTGGTGCCCTTCCGTCAATTCCTTTAAGTTTCAGCTTTGCAACCATACTTCCCCCGGAGCCCAAAAGCTTTGGTTTCCCGGGAAGCGACTGAGAGAGCCATAAAAGTAGCTACACCCAATTGCTAGCTGGCATCGTTTATGGTTAGAACTAGGGCGGTATCTGATCGCCTTCGAACCTCTAACTTTCGTTCTTGATTAATGAAAACATCTTGGCAAATGCTTTCGCTTAAGTTAGTCTTACGACGGTCCAAGAATTTCACCTCTCGCGTCGTAATACTAATGCCCCCAAACTGCTTCTATTAATCATTACCTCTTGATCTGAAAACCAATGAAAGCAGAACAGAGGTCTTATTTCATTATCCCATGCACAGAATATTCAGGCATTTGAAGCCTGCTTTAAGCACTCTAATTTGTTCAAAGTAATTGTACCGGCCCACAATAACACTCGATGAAGAGCACTAATGCAGGTTTTTAAATAGGAGGAACATATAAAAAAGTACAAGTACCTAATTATATATAAGAACTCCACCGGTAATACGCTTACATACATAAAGGATAGTACTAACTACAATTGTAAGTTGCACTACCCGTATGAAGCACAAGTTCAACTACGAACGTTTTAACCGCAACAACTTTAATATACGCTATTGGAGCTGGAATTACCGCGGCTGCTGGCACCAGACTTGCCCTCCAATAGGTCCTTGTTAAAGGATTTAAAGTGTACTCATTCCAATTACAGGGCCTCGGATATGAGTCCTGTATTGTTATTTTTTCGTCACTACCTCCCCGAGCTGGAGTGGGTAATTTACGCGCCTGCTGCCTTCCTTAGATGTGGTAGCCGTTTCTCAGGCTCCCTCTCCGGAATCGAACCCTGATTCCCCGTTACCCGTTGCAACCATGGTAGTCCTAGATACTACCATCAAAAGTTGATAGGGCAGACATTTGAAAGATCTGTCGTCGGTACGAGACCATACGATCTGCATGTTATCTAGAGTTCAACCAGTGTAACGATCTTGCGATCGCTTGGTTTTAGCCTAATAAAAGCACACGTTCCAGAAGGTCCGTGTTTTAATTGCATGTATTAGCTCTAGAATTACCACAGTTATCCAAGTAACTGTTAACGATCTAAGGAACCATAACTGATATAATGAGCCTTTTGCGGTTTCACTATTAATTCGTGTGTACTTAGACATGCATGGCTTAATCTTTGAGACAAGCATATAACTACTGGCAGGATCAACCAGAATAAATGTTCATTTCATTATGTAAATATATTTAAAAATATAATTACATAAAATCTTCAAATATGTAAAATACATGACAACTCACAAATATTTTTGAATAACAAACGATAATATTCAATAATTGTATATATATATATGTTTACTTGACATGTACTATACGAATGTGGCCATAATTAGATAGCATTCACGTTCGCTAGTTATAATTCACAATTGTTTATATAAATATATATACTTATATATAAAATATATATGCATATAATCGTTCAAAAATATCATTTTATTTCAACTTACTAAATATATTATATCACACATGCATATTTATAATTTAAATTCAATTAATTGAATAAAAAAATTATTTTATTTTGATGACAAATTGATAATTTTATCTAATTCTGCATTTACGTGTAGACAATATTATATTAGTAAAAACCTCCGTCCACAATAGTGTCCTAGAGGATTTTTCAATTATTCACAAAATATTAATTCTTTAGCTACGAAACACCGTCTTCTTTTGAAAAAGACATTTAATACATTATATGCTTATATAATAGTAATAATTATATAACCATATAATAGTATCAATTTTTATATCGGATGAGACTAATAATTAATTAATAATAACATAATTATTACTTAATATGCAAACTGAAATATATGCATCCAATACATATATTACGTGATGAGCACACACTGCCACCATGTATAGGTTTTAGAGTCGCGATCGAACTTTCGAAGTGAACAGACGTGCCTCCGTGTGTGCTCCGTGTGAGAACCATAGAAACCTATAAAAACATTACCGACAGAGACGGAATTTAGATTTCCCTGTGTGGGATCATAAATGCAACAAAGTGCGAATAATTTAGTGACAGTGACACTCTTAATATTGTGAAAAATCGAGTTTTTCCAATTGCAAAAATAACCACGTGCGTGGAAAATTTCCAAGCTTTTGAAGCTATCGAGCTTTAAAGCTTGATCACAGCTGTTCGAACTTTACCCAAGTCGTGAGCCGCTGCGTGAAAAAGTTCCAAGCTTATAAGACTCTAAAGCTAAAAGCTCGGTATCAGCTTTTTTAGCAAAGTCGCGAACATCACTCAAGACACGAACCATCGAAATAGCAAAAACATCAACGCTATCCAAGTCACGAACCATCGATATAGCAAGGACACAAACGCTGTGTCGGTGTCAGCTGTTTAGCAAAGTCGCAAACATCACCCAAGACACGAACCATTGAAATAGCAAAACATCAACGCTTGGCGCGAATTTCGAACTCCTTCAAAATTCGAATTCGCGTCAGTTTCTCACCATGAGCTGGCAAGCCCAGCCGCCTAGAAAGAAGGGCAACATCAAATATAAAAATAGTGACTCCAGCGACTCCGAGCCTGGAGAAATAAAGCGCAAGAATGCCAAAAAAGCCGATAAGGAGGACAAGGCCAGCACCAGCGAGGCAGCCAGAGCTGCATTAATAAGCAGACTTAAAAATAACTCATTCGGAATCCTATCTGAGGACGATGATGAAACAGATTCTAGTGATGATTACGAAGAGACACCAGCTGCTCCTAAGACATCCAAAAAGCATGACCAAGAGGAAAAAGCACCCAAGGAGATCAAGCCACCGCCAATCTTCATCCCGGATGTAACCAGCATCAAGGACCTATCCAAAGCCATCTCTGGCGCCTTAGGCAAAGATGTAGAGGTCACATACAAAGCCAGCCAGAATAACTTCATTCGAGTCATGACCCCCAACAAGGATGCCTTTACCAAACTAAAGACTTTCTTGAGCGATAGTAAAAATAGATTCCACACCTTTCAACCCCGAGATGAACGCGCCTACCGGGTGGTCATCAAAGGCCTCCACCACTCGACCGATTTGGAAGACATCAAAGAGGGACTCGGCCGCCACGGGCACAAGGTCAGGGATGTCCACAATCCCAATAAAAGGGGTACAAAGAAGCCTCTAAACCTCTTCTTCGTAAGTCTGGAGCCGGCCAAAAACAATAAGGAGGTATACCAGATCAAACGGATATGCAGCACCATGGTCACGGTTGAACCGCCGATCAAATTCAACGATGTCCCCCAATGCTACCGCTGCCAGGCCTTCGGGCATACCCAAAGATACTGCCACCTCGACCATCGTTGCGTCAAGTGTGGAGACGAGCACTCCACTGCTGAATGCAAAAAGAACGCCAGTGAACCGGCTTTCTGCCTTAACTGCAAGGGCCCACATGCGGCCTCATACAAAGGCTGTCCAGCTTACAAGAGAGCGAAGAGTGTTTTTGCCCCCAGGCAGGCAACCTCACGTTACCAGCCGCCCCACCTCAGCAAGATCGACCCCAACGCAAGCAGAATCGACCCAAATGTTAGCTATGCCAATACAGCAAGAAACGCTGCCCCACAAGATAACATCCTACATCCCAACGCCAACTTAATCCCACCAAGCAATTCCCTTGACGCGGCAATGGCCAGAATGGAGGCCATGTTTGAGCGCATGATGGAAAAGGTCATGAGTCAAATGACCCAAATGCTTGCTACCGTTTGCAAATCATTATGCAAACGGGATTAAACATAACGATCTGGAACGCTAACGGCCTGATTAAAAGCCGGCCAGAAGTGGAACACTTTATCCACACACACAACACAGACATACTCCTCATCTCCGAAACTCACTTCTCCAATAGATCATACATCCGACTTCACGGGTATGACATCATCCACGCTGACCACCCTAGCGGCAGAGCTCATGGCGGAGCGGCAATTATTATTAAAGCGGGCATAAAGTACAACGAGCTGAGTACCTTAGAGGAAGACTGGGTACAATGTGCCAAAGTCAATCTGCCCAGCCCACTAGGCGACCTTACAGTCGCCGCGGTCTACCTCCCCCCCAGACACAGAGTATCAGAAAGGCATTTTGATCTGCTGCTGAGCAGTCTGGGTAACAGATTTCTAATTGGGGGCGATTTCAACGCAAAGCACCGATGGTGGGGATGCCGAGTCAGCAACCCTAAAGGAAGCGCACTACTTAGGTGCATCCAGCGCAGGAGCATCGTATGCCACACCACAGGAGAGCCCACCTACTGGCCAACAGATCCGACCAAAATTCCCGACACCCTGGACATGGCCCTCTCCAAAGGATTTGATAGTGCCAAAGTCTCGTTGTCTTCTAACGCGGACCTTTTCTCCGACCACAGCGCAGTGGAACTGCGGCTGAACCTCCCTGCACTGAGAAAAGCTGCACATCCCAGGATGATCAAGAGGAGCACGAGACTGCAATCCTACAAAGCCTGGCTAACGGAAAATGTCAACCCAGTGCAAGATCTTACCACCACCGAGCAAGTGAACAACGCCATCAACGAGCTCACGCAACACATGCACAACGCAGCAGCACATGCTTCCCCCAGAACCCCAATCTCTCCCAGACTACCAACGAGGGTCCTACACCTTTGGTCTTCAGAGATCGCCTCGCTAGTAGCTGAGAAGAGACGGTTGCGACGAGTATGGTTCCTATCCAGAAATCCTAGAGATAAAAGGGTATTTAACAGAGCCGCAAAGCAGCTTAAGGATAAGCTCCTAAAGCTCAGGCAGAGCTCGTTTGAAGAGTTCCTGGCCAATGTTGAGCCTGGAGACCCACAGCACAACCTTTGGCAGGTCACTCGTCATATAAAACGACCTACTAAGAGAGTTGCTCCAGTCCAGCGTGCTAGTGGCGCCTGGTGCCGCACAGAGCAAGAACGAGCTGAAGCTTTTGTGGAGCACCTCAGCGAAGCCTTCAAGCCGATAATAAGATGCACCGACCTGGATATCTCAGCTACGCAACGTGCCCTACAACTATTAGATGAAAACACCAACAACAACCAAGAAGAGCTAGCTATGGTCTCGGTGGATGAGGTCAAACTTGAGATCGAGGGACTCAAGACGAATAAATCGCCGGGCGCTGATGGCATTGAAGCACTGGCTGTTAAGCTTCTTCCCCCTCCCTGCCTACAACTCCTCGCCAACATATACAGCAGGTGCTTTCAGCTAGGACATTTTCCAACCATCTGGAAACGAGCAGAGGTAATTCTTATACCCAAACCTGGCAAACCTGAAGCCAATCTTGGCTCTTATCGTCCGATAAGTTTGCTGTCGATACTCTCCAAAATACTCGAAAGAGTATTTTTGCGCAGAGTATTGCCAGTGCTGGAAGAAGCTGGGTTGATTCCGGATCACCAGTTTGGCTTCAGGCGTTCTCACTCCACCCCGGAACAATGCCACCGTTTAGTCAAAGTGATACTGGACGCATTCGAGGAGAAGAACTACTGCTGCGCCGTAATGCTTGACGTGAAGCAAGCTTTCGACAGAGTCTGGCACCCAGGGCTACTGCTTAAGCTTAAGAGAAACCTGCCTCAACCCCATTACGCATTTCTGCAATCTTACCTCGACAACAGAAGCTTTTATGTCAGATGCGGAGATGCGCGATCTACCACAAAAGGTATCGAAGCCGGTGTACCACAAGGTAGCGTCCTAGGCCCTCTATTGTACACGTTGTACACAGCGGACATGCCTACATTTTTCAACGAGAACCTATTGGTTGCCACATACGCTGATGACACAGCCTTCCTTGCCACAGCAGGAACCCCACAGGATGCGTCGGAAATAATTCAAAATCAGCTAAACACCATCGAGCCCTGGCTGCGGAGGTGGAACATCTCGGTAAACCCTGAGAAGTCCACGCAAACCACATTTGCACTCCGCAACGGCAATTGCCCGCCTGTCAGTCTCAATGGGGAATATATTCCCGAAAATCCCACGCCCAAATACCTGGGCATGACGCTCGACAGGCGGTTAACATGGCGCACACACATCCTAAGGAAGAGAAAGCAGGCTGAAGAGAGGTTGAAGCAATTCCAATGGCTCATTGGAAGACGCTCGAAGCTTAAAAGCAAACTTAAACTGCTTGTCTACAAAACCATCATTAAGCCAATCTGGACTTATGGCATCCAGCTGTGGGGCACTGCCTGCAAATCAAACTGCAGGAGCATCCAAAGGCTGCAGAACAAGGCTCTGAGAATGGTCTCGAACGCTCATCCTTACCATGACAACAGCACCATCCACGAGGTACTCAGGGTTCCCTGGGTAGAAGATGAAATTCGAAAAGTGAGCACGAATTACATCAACAGGCTCCATAACCACCCAAACACATTGGCCATCAACATCTTGGACAACAGCCAAACCGTCAGAAGACTTAAAAGAAAACACCCCCCTCGACCTGCCCATGGAGGATGATGATTAGCCCTCCAGAACCCTACCAACCATCTCTTGTGAGAATTTAATCGACAAGGCTGCCTCAAAAAATTTAATTATTGTCCGTACCGACAGATTTTAAATAAATAATTATTGACGAAAAAAAAAAAAAAAAAAAAAAAAAAAAAAAATGTATAGGTTTTGTGACACGTTTTCTACAATGCTCTTATTTTATTTAGTATTACCATCTAACGTATCTTTTTGTTGCACTAATTTAATAATACAACAGTAAAACTTCATTATTTTTAACTTTTTTAATCATATTGCCTTCTATATGATTATTTTCATATATTATTTATATATGACTTATGCCGGCAAGACTCACTCCATATACATAGTCATATATATTTCACTTGTGAAATTTTTCTCATATGACATGCCTGCTCGACATCACCACCCCTATATAGGTTTTGTGACACGTTTTCTACAACCAGCTCATTTTACTAAGGTATACCACCTAATGTATCTTTATGTTGCACTAATTTAATAATGCAACAGTAAAACTTCATTATTTTTAACTTTTTTAATCATATTGCCTTCTATATGATTATTTTCATATATTATTTATATATGACTTATGCCGGCAAGACTCACTCCATATACATAGTCATATATATTTCACTTGTGAAATTTTTCTCATATGACATGCCTGCTCGACATCACCACCCCTATATAGGTTTTGTGACACGTTTTCTACAACCAGCTCATTTTACTAAGGTATACCACCTAATGTATCTTTATGTTGCACTAATTTAATAATGCAACAGTAAAACTTCATTATTTTTAACTTTTTTAATCATATTGCCTTCTATATGATTATTTTCATATATTATTTATATATGACTTATGCCGGCATGACACTCCATATAAATAGTCATATATATTTCACTTGTGAAATTTTTCTCATATGACATGCCTGCCCGACCTCACCACCCCTATATAGGTTTTGTGACACGTTTTCTACAATGCTCTTATTTTATTTAGTATTACCATCTAACGTATCTTTTTGTTGCACTAATTTAATAATACAACAGTAAAACTTCATTATTTTTAACTTTTTTAATCATATTGCCTTCTATATGATTATTTTCATATATTATTTATATATGACTTATGCCGGCAAGACTCACTCCATATACATAGTCATATATATTTCACTTGTGAAATTTTTTCTCATATGACATGCCTGCTCGACATCACCACCCCTATATAGGTTTTGTGACACGTTTTCTACAACCAGCTCATTTTACTAAGGTATACCACCTAATGTATCTTTATGTTGCACTAATTTAATAATGCAACAGTAAAACTTCATTATTTTTAACTTTTTTAATCATATTGCCTTCTATATGATTATTTTCATATATTATTTATATATGACTTATGCCGGCATGACACTCCATATACATAGTCATATATATTTCACTTGTGAAATTTTTCTCATATGACATGCCTGCCCGACCTCACCACCCCTATATAGGTTTTGTGACACGTTTTCTACAATGCTCATTTTACTAAGTATACCATCTAACGTATCTTTATGTGTTGCACTATTTTAATAATACAACAGTAAAACTTCATTATTTTTCAACTTTTTTAATTATATACTACCTTCTATATGTTTATTGTTTAATATATTATACATATTCATAGTTGACTCATATCTCGGTAGAACCTCATATCATATGGCTGCAGTTCAATAAAAAATTTCACCAAGTCCAAAAATCTTTTTTCTCAAGTTAAATTGCAAAATCTTATCTCATTTTATTAAAAAACTGTATAAAATGATATATAAAAAGTTTTTTCTACAATTTTCATATGTTGAAATTTTTTGTCAAAGTTGAACTCATATGTTCGGTAGAACCTCATATCATATGGCTGCAGTTCAATAAAAAATTCACCAAGTCCAAAAAATTTTTTTCTCAAGTTAAATTCAAAATCTTATCTCATTATATTAATTAACTATATAAAATGCATATTAAAAAAGTTTTTTCTTCCAATTTTCATATGTTGAAATTTTTTGTCAAAGTTGAACTCATATCTCGGTAGAACCTCATATCATATGGCTGAAGTTCAATAAAAAATTCACCAAGTCCAAAAAATCTTTTTTTATCTAAGTTAAATTCAAAATCTTATCATTTTATTAAAAAACTATATAAAAATGATATATTAAAAAGTTTTTTCTTCAATTTTCATATGTTGAAATTTTTTGTCAAAGTTGAACTCATATCTCGGTAGAACCTCATATCATATGGCTGCAGTTCAATAAAAAAATTCACCAAGTCCAAAAAATTTTTTTCTCAAGTTAAATTCAAAATCTTATCTCATTATATTAATAAACTGTATAAAATGATATTTAAAAAGTTTTTTCTTCAATTTTCATATGTTGAAATTTTTTGTCAATGTTGAACTCATAATATCTCGGTAGAACCTCATATCATATGGCTGAAGTTCAATAAAAAAATTCACCAAGTCCAAAAAATCTTTTTTCAAGTTAAATTCAAAATCTTATCTCATTATATTAATAAACTGTATAAAATGATATTTAAAAAAGTTTTTTCTTCAATTTTCATATGTTGAAATTTTTTGTCAAAGTTGAACTCATCTCTCGGTAGAACCTCATATCATATGGCTGCAGTTCAATAAAAAATTCACCAAGTCCAAAAAATCTTTTTTCTCAAGTTAAATTCAAAATCTTATCTCATTATATTAATAAACTGTATAAAATGATATTTAAAAAGTTTTTTCTTCAATTTTCATATGTTGAAATTTTTTTGTCATGTTGAACTCATATCTCGGTAGAACCTCATATCATATGGCTGCAATTCAATAAAAAATTCACCAAGTCCAAAAAATTTTTTTCTCAGTTAAATTCAAAATTGTATCTCATTTTATTAATAAACTGTATAAAATGATATTTTCAAAAAGTTTTTTTCTTCAATTTTCATATGTTGAAATTTTTTGTCAAAGTTGAACTCATCTCTCGGTAGAACCTCATATCATATGGCTGCAGTTCAATAAAAAATTCACCAAGTCCAAAAAATCTTTTTCTCAAGTTAAATTCAAAATCTTATCTCATTATATTAATAAACTGTATAAAATGCTATTTAAAAAGTTTTTTCTTCAATTTTCATATGTTGAAAATTTTTTGTCAAAGTTGAACTCATATCTCATGTCTTAATTTGTGCCACTAAATATGATGGCGTTCTTTTGCTACCAAACACATAATTGTGTATGAAATAAATGCATACTTAAAATAAAGTATTTTTGTTCATATAGATACATACATAAATGTATATATATTTTTTTATATCATGCATATTTTTAATTTTCGCCACTAATATGATGGCGTCCTTCTGGCTACCAAATTCATGTAATTGCGTACCAAATAAATGTTATTTAAATATACACAAGTATTTTGTACACATAGATATACCATGCATATTTTTAATTTTCGCCACTAATATGATGGCGTCCTTCTGGCTACCAAATAAATATATATAATACTAACGCTTACTAAATAAATGCATATTTAAAATATACAAGTATTTTGTACACATAGATATACTATGCATATTCTTAATTTTCGCCACTAATATAATGGCGTTCCTTTTGCTACCAAATAAATATATATAACCAACGCATAATAAATAAATGCATATATAATATACGCAAGTATTTTGTACACATAGATATACTATGCATATTCTTAATTTTCGCCACTAATATAATGGCGTTCCTTTTGCTACCAAATAAATATATATAACCAACGCATAATAAATAAATGCATATATATAAAATATGCAAGTATTTTGTATACATAGATATACTATGCATATTCTTAATTTTCGCCACTAATATAATGGCGTTCCTTTTGCTACCAAATAAATATATACAACTAACGCATTATAAATAAATGCATATATAAAATACGCAAGTGTTTTGTACACATAGATATACCTTTGCATATTCTTAATTTTCGCCACTAATATGATGGCGTTCCTTTTGCTACCAAATAAATATATATAACCAACGCATTATAAATAAATGCATATATAAAATACGCAAGTATTTTGTACACATAGATATACTATGCATATTCTTAATTTTCGCCACTAATATAATGGCGTTCCTTTTGCTACCAAATAAATATATATAACCAACGCATAATAAATAAATGCATATATAAAATATGCAAGTATTTTGTATACATAGATATACTTACTATGCATATTATTAATTTTCGCCACTAATATAATGGCGTTCCTTTTTGCTACCATATAAATATATATAACTAACGCATACTAAATAAATGCATATTTAAAATACGCAAGTATTTTGTACACATAGTTATACCTTTGCATATTCTTAATTTTCGCCACTAATATGATGACGTTCCTTTTGCTACCAAATAAATATATATAACCAACGCATTATAAATAAATGCATATATAAAAATACGCAAGTATTTTGTACACATAGATATACTATGCATATTCTTAATTTTCGCCACTAATATAATGGCGTTCCTTTTGCTACCAAATAAATATATATATAACCAACGCATAATAAATAAATGCATATATAAAATATGCAAGTATTTTGTATACATAGATATACTTACTATGCATATTATTAATTTTCGCCACTAATATAATGGCGTTCCTTTTGCTACCAAATAAATATATATAACTAACGCATACTAAATAAATGCATATTTAAAATACACAAGTATATTTTGTACACATAGATATATTATTTATTTATATATATATAATATATTTATATATTATATAAATTTTCTTCTTATATGCGTAATTGTATAACACATAATTAATAATTATGCATACAATTTTGCATATTTATATATATAAATATATATATAATATTTTTTTATATATGCCTTAAACATATATATTTTATCGAATCGTCAAGCAAAGGATAAGCTTCAGTGGATCGCAGTATGGCAGCTGCTCAACCACTTACAACACCTTGCCTGTTATAAAAGTCGTTTACAATTGATTCAAGGCTTTGTCATTGTATTAAATAATGTTTTAATATATAACTAGCGCGGCACCAGGTGATCGAAGATCCTCCCAATTTACTATGTTATATGTAACATTGGCATCACATCCATCGTCGTCTATTAAATGAATAATAAACTTTTAATGGTTTAGAAGCCATACAATGCAAATTGCCCCTTATTTATCATTGCAGTCCAGCACGGATACGACCTTAGAGGCGTTCAGGCATAATCCAACGGACGTAGCGTCATACCACTGTTCGCTCGAACAAGTATTGTGCCATTGGTCCGTACCTGCGGTTCCTCTCGTACTACGCAGGAATGCTGTCGCAACAACGTTTTGTCATTAGTAGGGTAAAACTAACCTGTCTCACGACGGTCTAAACCGCAGCTCACGTTCCCTTGCATGGGTGAACAATCCAACGCTTGGTGAATTTTGCTTCACAATGATAGGAAGAGCCGACATCGAAGGATCAAAAAGCGACGTCGCTATGAACGCTTGGCCGCCACAAGCCAGTTATCCTATGGTAACTTTTCTGACACCTCTTGTTAAAAACTCTTTAAACCAAAAGGATCGATAGGCCGAGCTTTTGCTGTCCCTGTGTGTACTGAACACCGAGATCAAGTCAGCATTTGCCCTTTTGCTCTATGTGTGGTTTCTGTCCGCACTGAGCTGGCCTTGGGACACCTCCGTTATTATTTGAGAGATGTACCGCCCCAGTCAAACTCCCTACCTGGCAATGTCCTTGAATTGGATCATACCTGAGTAATTGGAGTTATACCAAATTTTTAATTTAAGAACACATAAATGCACTCTCTCATTAATGAATTTGTTTGCGATTATATAACAAACTCGTGATACTTTTGATCAAGAAGCTTGCATCAAACCCAATACCATAAGATATAATAAATATATCCGTATAATGGCTAGGAAATGATACACGTTCCATTTTAATCAAGTAAGTAAGGAAAACATATAAGAGTAGTGGTATTTCATTGTCGATACTAAACCGAAATTTAATATCTCCCACTTATTCTACACCTCTTATGTCTCCTTACACTGCCAGATTAGAGTCAAGCTCAAAAGGGTCTTCTTTCCCCGCTAATTATTCCAAGCCCGTTCCCTTGGCTGTGGTTTCGCTAGATAGTAGATAGGGACATAAAGACCAGTGTTTTACGTGTGCACCTGTCACAAGTGACTTATCACACGGTGCCCGAGCACAGGGATACAATTTTAAGCGTTGATCAGCGCCCCTTAGAGACTCTCCGCAGGTACACACTGAAGCACCAGCTGTTTGGGCTGGGTACTTCCTCCTGTGTGGGGAGCGAGGCCCACCTAAAACCTCTTCCGATTTTTGGTTTATCGGCAACCGGTTGTATTACGCAACTCCACGTCGAGCACTCCGCTCTCTCCGCATTTGGATGTAAACCACAGCCACCACGATGCTCCCGAAGGGCCACAACCCGTGCAGAACGGACAAAAGTCCGCGGGCACCTGGCTCCCGTGGTACCAGAAAACCTCCGGTCAGGTTTCGTACCACAAGGGTACTACCAATTTAACTCCAAACAGTTAGGCGTTGGGTGACGCACCTCGAGAATCGCTTCGTACGATAAGTGGAGGTCCACTGTGGTGAAATTCTAAGACCCGTCATCCACACGGGTGAGTCAGTTTTAGCTATAAGCTCGGACTGACGGCCCAGCTACCCGTTTAGTCGTCTCGTACGACAAGCAGAGGTGCACTGTGGTGGAATTCTAAGACCCGCCAACCACACAGGTGAGGCCAGTTTTAGCTTTCAGCTCGGGACTGACAGCCCACAAGGAAATTATCCTTTTAGTCGCCTCATACGACAAGCAGGGATAAGCTATGGAGGAATTCTAAGACCCGCCAACGACACGGGTGAGACAGTTTTAGCCACTCAGCTCGGGACTGCCGGCCCATTCGTCGCTCCTGGTACAACAATTGCCGACGCCTTGCGAACACGGCATCGGCAAACGTTTGCAATAGCTGCATCCTCTCCTGTGTCGCAACCGCTCCAGAAACTCTCCAGACGCCATGCAGGTATTCGATCCAAGTCCATCGAGGTGACGCAATCTGCATATATGGGGCATACACACAGAACGTGCAGCGCATCTTCGCTATCCGCACCGCATAGACATGCAGGCGTTCCGCTTAGACGTCTCTCATGCAGAAATGCATTCAGCGATCCATGGCCTGTCAGCAGGAATCCAGCACGTAGGCTGAAACCGAGTCTCGCCTGCTGAAGACGAACCCAGCATCCGGGATAAAAAGATGAGTCACCCGGCCGGGTTCATCACCATTATCCCATCTGCTTTGCCACTCCTGCAGCATACGGTCGTCCAGCATCGCCATCTTCTGCTTGTGATTAAGACCCACAGATCTTGACCAAACAGCCAGTCGCTCTCCTCCAGCGGGTGATCGCGCTTGAGTTTGAAACTAATTGCCAATTTCTTGCAGCCAGATCAAACGGGGGAACACCAGCAAGAACTTGCAGTGCCACAGTTGAACACTGTACGGCACACCGGTAGGTATCCAAGAAGGATGCGCGCTTTGGCAGGACAATAGGTGCCTCCTGGCCCTTACTAGTCTCATCGCCGTGGCATACCCACACTGAGGCACCAAATAGCGCACAAGGCACCATGAGTCCAGTGTAAATGGTCCGCTTGGCACGGGGACTGATCCCCAGTCGACCCGTAGTACGCGTGCCAAAACACCAACGACTCCGCTCAGCCGATCACGTAAAGACGCGATATGCGGTTGAAATTCAACCGCTCGCCGACCGTGATGCCAGATACCGTATTTGTCAGCGTAGGGCAAGCTTGCTCCAGCAACCCGTACCCCAGGCCGCCTATTAGCCGATAATTGCCTTTCAGCAACATGACAGCCGTTTAGGTGGAGACGGACACGCCTACCTCTGTTCCCCAACTGATGGACATGTACTCCGCTCCTTCGTCCAGATCGTTTTCGGAGTTTCCTCAACGAGAAGCAGGCAAGTCGTCTGCATACGCGCTCAGTTTGCACAAAGCGCGCCGAAGAAGCACGTCCATCATGAGGTTCCAAATTGGACCACTCGTGTGGCAACCTCGGTTACCGGCACAGATGCTCCTCGTATCTGCAGACACGCACTCTGCCAGAGAAGAAGCTCGCCACAAGCTTGGCTTCTCGGCAGCCAGAGTCGATCAGCCGGCGTAGCACAAGCATCCCACTCCACGTGGTCAAAATGCTCCTTTATAAAATCCACGAAGATTCCGAGTACATATCTTGCCGCGGGCTGCGTCGACAGTACTCTTCACGTGTCTCCAGGCATCCTCCACACAACGGTCCAGGTTGAAATCCAAATTGCCATCTGCAGCCCTCCGGAGCATGTCCTTCATTCGGCTGACCATGATACCATCGAGCACCTTACCAAAGACTGGTACAGACATATACCACGATAAGAGCCAGGATCGCTCCTGTCCTTATCGGGCCCCTTAAGAAGAGGCACAACCGCGTGGGCGTTTCCACTCAGAAGGGAAATGTCCTTCGGCTAAACAGCGGGAATACAACGCTGTAAGATGCTGCGGAATACACGCCAAACCTCTTACAGATCACTCCAGTGATGCGTCCATGCCAGTGCGAGCGTCTGCTCCGTAGCCTGGCGACACAAGCACTCACTTCGTACTCGGTCGAGTGTGGGCGGAAGCACATCTGGGATGGCAATCGTGCATTCGACTGGCCGCAACGGGACAGAATTACGGGGAGCACTCGCGCAACAGTCCGTGCCATGTTTACGACTGCTCGCATTTACCCGTAAGGCAGCCCAACTCGGAATTTCGTTTGTTGGACGTCGGCCAAAATCCTGTAGACATGCCCCAGGGATCATCCCGATTATCTCCAACGAAGCGACGCCAGTTGTCCTCCTTTGCCGACAGAATAAGCTTCTTGTACTGACCCACGGAGATCCGCAGGTCAGTAGCAAGTCGCCCTGCTTCATCGCTGCCCACGACGACGAGCATTCTGTAGCCGCCGCCTCAGTCTCCTGACCTCTCGGCGCTTCGTACTGAGGTTGGCATCTCCACCAGACCACTTTCCGAACGGCTCTCGCTGCCTGCGTCCAAATCATGGTCGCATACACTGTGAACCAGTGCACGCGTTGCAGACACCTGGTCATCAATGGACATCTCCGTGTAGTCCTGCGGGAATTCCTCAAGCTTTGCATACAAGCTCACCACGGAACGACTGCCAGACGTGCATTGGAGAAGTTCCAGGACGGAACAGGAGCATCGCTCTCAACTGTGTCTCTGGTCTCGCGTCACCAACAACACAGATCGTGTTGTGGTCACTGAAAGATCCACTCGTC
>NW_026263587.1:0-66161 GCF_009650485.2 Drosophila albomicans
ATGTAGTGCCGGTAGGTAATCCTGCTGGCTTTCATGCCTAATAGCCGAGGCAAGTCACCTTGTAGCCCTCGAATGAAAGTGTCTAGAGCTTTGTCTCTGTATAATTTTGTCAACATTGCTTCCCCGTTTCTGTCAATATCCATGCTACTCGTTTTATTTAAAATTAGGGACAAGTGTCTGTATACGTCTTTATGGAAATCTTCCACTGATTGATTCGTACCTTGTACTAATGTAGTCATTTCATATACTAGGGTTGCTATGTCTCGTTTATCTGCATAATGCAGCGAAAGACATCTACACATGGCATCCCAGTTAAGCGGTACCTTATATGCTTCTAAAGCTTGGTCTGCACTTTTCGTTATCTTGTCTCGGATGGTGTGCAAGATATTATGATATTTGGGCGTACCTTGGTATGAGTTATATGCTTGTAAAACACGCTCTACACTTTTTTTCCATGAGCTAAATTCTTCGGGGTTTCCACTAAACTCACGCAAACCTTTTGCTATGTCGGGTACTCTGTCAAGATCTGTCAAATTTCTTTGATGTTCTGGCGCAATAACATGATCTGGGAGACTTAGAAAATCTTCTACAGGCTAATATTTCGCTTATAGCGGCTGTTAGAGCGGCTCTGTTATCTTCGTTCATGGTGGGTCTGTTTTGTTGATGTTCTAAATGCCTATTGTTTTGTCTCTCAATTGAACGTTGTCTTGGTGCTTCGTTCACTTGTTCTAATTTCTTCAGGATCTAATATGGGGGTCGAATTAAGTTATGACGATTGCCATAAGCGATAAGATGAAATTTAAACGCTATATTATTCCTTTTTTTTTTGTTTTTTTTTTTTGTTTTATATTATAAGTTTAATAACCATGGATGGTTTTTTCCTTCTACCTGGGAGGTCCTTGGGAATCGCAAAAGTTGGAATAAAGTTATATCACCGTTGTGATCTTTTGTTGATTTATCGCTTGACACTTATTTATGTTATTTACTCTTTACTAGGACCTTTTGAGTCTTGTTTACTTGCAATGATTTGTTTCTTTTCTTATTTATTTTTTTTAAATTTTGCTTTTTCGCTTTTAGTTTTTTAGTTTTTTTGGTCACTGTCTGAGCGTTCGTGTAGCTTGTAATGTCCATCGTAGCTTCCGTTATTGTCCATAGTAAACCCTGCAAATATTATGATTTGATGTTACTTTTATGTACGATTCTTCCAGATTCTGTTAAAATGTTTGTATTTTATCTTCTTTAACAAGTTCTTTCTTAAATCTTGGGGAAAGTTTTGAACCTAAACGTGTGTTTACTTTTACATATATTTCTTGTCCTGGCTCATAAGTTATTATTTCGTTTCTGCTTTTGTTGTGGAATTGTAAATTTTTATTTTGTGCTGTCTTAAGTTTGTCAATATTGTCTTGTCTGGCCTGTTCGTACTGGTCTGGGTTTGTCGTGACTCTCCTTCCGAAGAATACCTCTAATGGTCGCTTTTTGGTTGTGGAATGGAAAGAGTAGTTATATTCGTATACGGCTCTATCTAGAAGTTCTTCGAAGGTTCTGTGGTGGTTTTCTTTCTGTAAGCATCTCATTACTTCGGAAAGTGTCGAATGGAACCTTTCTACTTGTCCATTAACTGTACTCTTATATGGTGGCGCAGTGTAAATTGTAATATTTAACTGATCCTTAAGCATGAATTTTATGGACCTTGAGAGTTGAGAGATTTCTCATTATCTATTACAACGAACTTAGGAACTCCATAATAGAAAATAATGTCCCTAAGTGGTGTTCGAATGTCTTCTATTGCTTTTGAATTGATTATGCGTGCCTATGCTAGTTTTGAGAATTTATCTATTGCTGTAAGAACTAAATGGCCTTTGGTTGAGTAAATGTCGATGTGAATGATGTGACCGGGATATTCTGGTATTGGAGTTTTTTTTTATTTCTGGATTAGGGGGATGTCGGTCATATTATTGTATTTACTGCTTCGAAGATTTGTTCTTTTAAAGGGATTTTTATCTTGTTTTTGATTATCATTAGGTTTTTACTTGGATTTATTTCTGCTCCTAATTCCTTTAAGGTGTCGTTACCTAAAAAAGCATCAAAAGTTTCTAGGTCTTTTAATAAGAAAAATTTCACCTCAACATCTGTTATATTGAACAAGTTGGCCTTTTTGTGGTGTGTTACCAGTGTATTGCCTCCTATCGAGACGGCGTGAAAAGGGTTTTTATTTGGAGTGGGGTTTTCTACAAATTTCGGCTTGATGTAATTTCTATTAGATCCAGTGTCAATGAGAATTTTAATTATTTTGCCGTTCCTCAATCTACAAGTAAAGTATGGGAGAGAGGAACTCTTTACTCTAAAATATTTTGTGCAGAGTAGTCATAAAATTCGCAAGTGTCATCTTCATAGTTGTTGTCATATTGGTCTACTTGTTCTACGTATTCTTCTATTGTTTGTTCTACGTCTGCGTGTATCTCGTATTCAGCGACTGCTTGTTCATAATTAGTTGTGGTATCGTAAGTTACTGTCGAAGGTTCTGTTATTTCGTCGTTGTTTGTCTGTATGTTAAAGTTTCTCTGTCGTTTCTGTCCGTCTGGTATAGGACCGGGGGGTCTTTTCCCAGCTTCAAATCGTGGTCTGTTCATGTAGTTGACGAATTTCGTTTGAACGCTGGAATCCACATCCATTGGTTCTGGACGCGGTAGCGGTTTCGGGGCCATTGGCCTAGGTGGTGCAACCTGTTGAGAGGTTGTGACAACAGTGTATTGCCGTGGGTTGGCAATTGGTTGATACCCAGAATTGGTGGTAGTTGTCCGTAGTGTAAGTATTGTCGTGGCTGTTGTTGTCTGAAAGGGATTGGTGGTGGTTGTCTGTTTGAGAGGATGACATTCCGTGGGGCTGGTATGGGTTTACTATTACTGTTTCTAAAATGTGTCGGATGTCCTTTAAAAGTGGCATGTTTCGACCTAAAGGTTTGATTTTCCATTTTTAAGCAGAGATGTAGTGCGGGTAGGTAAGTCTGCTGGTTCTTTCATGCCTAATAGCCGAGGCAAGTCACCTTGTAGCCCTCGAATGAAAGTGTCTAGAGCTTTGTCTCTGTATAATTTTGTCAACATTGCTTCCCCGTTTCTGTCAATATCCATGCTACTCGTTTTATTTAAAATTAGGGACAAGTGTCTGTATACGTCTTTATGGAAATCTTCCACTGATTGATTCGTACCTTGTACTAATGTAGTCATTTCATATACTAGGGTTGCTATGTCTCGTTTATCTGCATAATGCAGCGAAAGACATCTACACATGGCATCCCAGTTAAGCGGTACCTTATATGCTTCTAAAGCTTGGTCTGCACTTTTCGTTATCTTGTCTCGGATGGTGTGCAAGATATTATGATATTTGGGCGTACCTTGGTATGAGTTATATGCTTGTAAAACACGCTCTACACTTTTTTTTCCATGAGCTAAATTCTTCGGGTTTCCACTAAACTCACGCAAACCTTTTGCTATGTCGGGTACTCTGTCAAGATCTGTCAAATTTCTTTGATGTTCTGGCGCAATAACATGATCTGGGAGACTTAGAAAATCTTCTACAGGATTGGTATGTTGTCTTAATAATATTGGCAATTGTTCGGCTAATATTTCGCTTATAGCGGCTGTTAGAGCGGCTCTGTTATCTTCGTTCATGGTGGGTCTGTTTTGTTGATGTTCTAAATGCCTATTGTTTTGTCTCTCAATTGAACGTTGTCTTTGTGCTTCGTTCACTTGTTCTATTTCTTCAGGATCTAATATGGGGGGTCGAATTAAGTTATGACGATTGGCCATAAGCGATAAGATGAAATTTAAACGCTATATTATTCCTTTTTTTTTTTTTTTTTTTTTTTTGTTTTATATTATAAGTTTATAACCAGTGGATGGTTTTTTCCTTCTACCTTGGAGGGTCCCTTGGGAATCGCAAAGTTGGAATAAGTTATATCACCGTTGTGATCTTTTTGTTTGATTTATCGCTTTAACACTTATTTATGTTATTTACTCTTTTACTATGGACTCTTTTGAGTCTTGTTTACTTTGCAATGATTTGTTTCTTTTCTTATATATTTTTTTTTTATTTTGCTTTTCGCTTTTAGTTTTTAGTTTTTTTGGTCACACTGTCTGAGCGTTCGTGTAGCTTGTAATGTCCATCGTAGCTTCCGTTATTGTCCATAGTAATACCCTGCAAATATTATGATTTGATGTTACTTTTATGTACGATTCTTCCAGATTCTGTTAAAATGTTTGTATTTTTATCTTCTTTAACAAGTTCTTTCTTTAAATCTTGGGGAAAGTTTTGAACCTAAACGTGTGTTTACTTTTACATATATTTCTTGTCCTGGCTCATAAGTTATTATTTCGTTTCTGCTTTTGTTGTGGAATTGTAAATTTTTATTTTGTGCTGTCTTAAGTTTGTCAATATTGTCTTGTCTGGCCTGTTCGTACTGGTCTGGGTTTGTCGTGACTCTCCTTCCGAAGAATACCTCTAATGGTCGCTTTTTGGTTGTGGAATGGAAAGAGTAGTTATATTCGTATACGGCTCTATCTAGAAGTTCTTCGAAGGTTCTGTGGTGGTTTTCTTTCTGTAAGCATCTCATTACTTCGGAAAGTGTCGAATGGAACCTTTCTACTTGTCCATTAACTGTACTCTTATATGGTGGCGCAGTGTAAATTGTAATATTTAACTGATCCTTAAGCATGAATTTTATGGACCTTGAGTTGAGAGATTTCTCATTATCTATTACAACGAACTTAGGAACTCCATAATAGAAAATAATGTCCCTAAGTGGTGTTCGAATGTCTTCTATTGCTTTTGAATTGATTATGCGTGCCTATGCTAGTTTTGAGAATTTATCTATTGCTGTAAGAACTAAATGGCCTTTGGTTGAGTAAATGTCGATGTGAATGATGTGACCGGGATATTCTGGTATTGGAGTTTTTTTTATTTCTGGATTAGGGGGATGTCGGTCATATTATTGTATTTACTGCTTCGAAGATTTGTTCTTTTAAAGGGATTTTTATCTTGTTTTTGATTATCATTAGGTTTTTACTTGGATTTATTTCTGCTCCTAATTCCTTTAAGGTGTCGTTACCTAAAAAAGCATCAAAAGTTTCTAGGTCTTTTAATAAGAAAAATTTCACCTCAACATCTGTTATATTGAACAAGTTGGCCTTTTTGTGGTGTGTTACCAGTGTATTGCCTCCTATCGAGACGGCGTGAAAAGGGTTTTTATTTGGAGTGGGGTTTTCTACAAATTTCGGCTTGATGTAATTTCTATTAGATCCAGTGTCAATGAGAATTTTAATTATTTTGCCGTTCCTCAATCTACAAGTAAAGTATGGGAGAGAGGAACTCTTTACTCTAAAATATTTTGTGCAGAGTAGTCATAAAATTCGCAAGTGTCATCTTCATAGTTGTTGTCATATTGGTCTACTTGTTCTACGTATTCTTCTATTGTTTGTTCTACGTCTGCGTGTATCTCGTATTCAGCGACTGCTTGTTCATAATTAGTTGTGGTATCGTAAGTTACTGTCGAAGGTTCTGTTATTTCGTCGTTGTTTGTCTGTATGTTAAAGTTTCTCTGTCGTTTCTGTCCGTCTGGTATAGGACCGGGGGGTCTTTTCCCAGCTTCAAATCGTGGTCTGTTCATGTAGTTGACGAATTTCGTTTGAACGCTGGAATCCACATCCATTGGTTCTGGACGCGGTAGCGGTTTCGGGGCCATTGGCCTAGGTGGTGCAACCTGTTGAGAGGTTGTGACAACAGTGTATTGCCGTGGGTTGGCAATTGGTTGATACCCAGAATTGGTGGTAGTTGTCCGTAGTGTAAGTATTGTCGTGGCTGTTGTTGTCTGAAAGGGATTGGTGGTGGTTGTCTGTTTGAGAGGATGACATTCCGTGGGGCTGGTATGGGTTTACTATTACTGTTTCTAAAATGTGTCGGATGTCCTTTAAAAGTGGCATGTTTCGACCTAAAGGTTTGATTTTCCATTTTTAAGCAGAGATGTAGTGCGGTAGGTAAGTCTGCTGGTTCTTTCATGCCTAATAGCCGAGGCAAGTCACCTTGTAGCCCTCGAATGAAAGTGTCTAGAGCTTTGTCTCTGTATAATTTTGTCAACATTGCTTCCCGTTTCTGTCAATATCCATGCTACTCGTTTTATTTAAAATTAGGGACAAGTGTCTGTATACGTCTTTATGGAAATCTTCCACTGATTGATTCGTACCTTGTACTAATGTAGTCATTTCATATACTAGGGTTGCTATGTCTCGTTTATCTGCATAATGCAGCGAAAGACATCTACACATGGCATCCCAGTTAAGCGGTACCTTATATGCTTCTAAAGCTTGGTCTGCACTTTTCGTTATCTTGTCTCGGATGGTGTGCAAGATATTATGATATTTGGGCGTACCTTGGTATGAGTTATATGCTTGTAAAACACGCTCTACACTTTTTTTCCATGAGCTAAATTCTTCGGGGTTTCCACTAAACTCACGCAAACCTTTTGCTATGTCGGGTACTCTGTCAAGATCTGTCAAATTTCTTTGATGTTCTGGCGCAATAACATGATCTGGGAGACTTAGAAAATCTTCTACAGGATTGGTATGTTGTCTTAATAATATTGGCAATTGTTTCGGCTAATATTTCGCTTATAGCGGCTGTTAGAGCGGCTCTGTTATCTTCGTTCATGGTGGGTCTGTTTTGTTGATGTTCTAAATGCCTATTGTTTTGTCTCTCAATTGAACGTTGTCTTTGTGCTTCGTTCACTTGTTCTATTTCTTCAGGATCTAATATGGGGGGTCGAATTAAGTTATGACGATTGGCCATAAGCGATAAGATGAAATTTAAACGCTATATTATTCCTTTTTTTTTTTTTTTTTTTTTTTTTGTTTTATATTATAAGTTTATAACCAGTGGATGGTTTTTTCCTTCTACCTTGGAGGGTCCTTGGGAATCGCAAAGTTGGAATAAGTTATATCACCGTTGTGATCTTTTTGTTTGATTTATCGCTTTACACTTATTTATGTTATTTACTCTTTTACTATGGACTCTTTTGAGTCTTGTTTACTTTGCAATGATTTGTTTTCTTTCTTATATATTTTTTTTTTAATTTTGCTTTTCGCTTTTAGTTTTTAGTTTTTTTTGGTCACTGTCTGAGCGTTCGTGTAGCTTGTAATGTCCATCGTAGCTTCCGTTATTGTCCATAGTAATACCCTGCAAATATTATGATTTGATGTTACTTTTATGTACGATTCTTCCAGATTCTGTTAAAATGTTTGTATTTTTATCTTCTTTAACAAGTTCTTTCTTAAATCTTGGGGAAAGTTTTGAACCTAAACGTGTGTTTACTTTTACATATATTTCTTGTCCTGGCTCATAAGTTATTATTTCGTTTCTGCTTTTGTTGTGGAATTGTAAATTTTTATTTTGTGCTGTCTTAAGTTTGTCAATATTGTCTTGTCTGGCCTGTTCGTACTGGTCTGGGTTTGTCGTGACTCTCCTTCCGAAGAATACCTCTAATGGTCGCTTTTTGGTTGTGGAATGGAAAGAGTAGTTATATTCGTATACGGCTCTATCTAGAAGTTCTTCGAAGGTTCTGTGGTGGTTTTCTTTCTGTAAGCATCTCATTACTTCGGAAAGTGTCGAATGGAACCTTTCTACTTGTCCATTAACTGTACTCTTATATGGTGGCGCAGTGTAAATTGTAATATTTAACTGATCCTTAAGCATGAATTTTATGGACCTTGAGTTGAGAGATTTCTCATTATCTATTACAACGAACTTAGGAACTCCATAATAGAAAATAATGTCCTAAGTGGTGTTCGAATGTCTTCTATTGCTTTTGAATTGATTATGCGTGCCTATGCTAGTTTTGAGAATTTATCTATTGCTGTAAGAACTAAATGGCCTTTGGTTGAGTAAATGTCGATGTGAATGATGTGACCGGGATATTCTGGTATTGGAGTTTTTTTTATTTCTGGATTAGGGGGATGTCGGTCATATTATTGTATTTACTGCTTCGAAGATTTGTTCTTTTAAAGGGATTTTTATCTTGTTTTTGATTATCATTAGGTTTTTACTTGGATTTATTTCTGCTCCTAATTCCTTTAAGGTGTCGTTACCTAAAAAAAGCATCAAAAGTTTCTAGGTCTTTTAATAAGAAAAATTTCACCTCAACATCTGTTATATTGAACAAGTTGGCCTTTTTGTGGTGTGTTACCAGTGTATTGCCCTCCTATCGAGACGGCGTGAAAAGGGTTTTTATTTGGAGTGGGGTTTTCTACAAATTTCGGCTTGATGTAATTTCTATTAGATCCAGTGTCAATGAGAATTTTAATTATTTTGCCGTTCCTCAATCTACAAGTAAAGTATGGGAGAGAGGAACTCTTTACTCTAAAATATTTTGTGCAGAGTAGTCATAAAATTCGCAAGTGTCATCTTCATAGTTGTTGTCATATTGGTCTACTTGTTCTACGTATTCTTCTATTGTTTGTTCTACGTCTGCGTGTATCTCGTATTCAGCGACTGCTTGTTCATAATTAGTTGTGGTATCGTAAGTTACTGTCGAAGGTTCTGTTATTTCGTCGTTGTTTGTCTGTATGTTAAAGTTTCTCTCTGTCGTTTCTGTCCGTCTGGTATAGGACCGGGGGGTCTTTTCCCAGCTTCAAATCGTGGTCTGTTCATGTAGTTGACGAATTTCGTTTGAACGCTGGAATCCACATCCATTGGTTCTGGACGCGGTAGCGGTTTCGGCCTAGGTGGTGCAACCTGTTGAGAGGTTGTGACAACAGTGTATTGCCGTGGGTTGGCAATTGGTTGATACCCAGAATTGGTGGTAGTTGTCCGTAGTGTAAGTATTGTCGTGGCTGTTGTTGTCTGAAAGGGATTGGTGGTGGTTGTCTGTTTGAGAGGATGACATTCCGTGGGGCTGGTATGGGTTTACTATTACTGTTTCTAAAATGTGTCGGATGTCCTTTAAAAGTGGCATGTTTCGACCTAAAGGTTTGATTTTCCATTTTTAAGCAGAGATGTAGTGCGGTAGGTAAGTCTGCTGGTTCTTTCATGCCTAATAGCCGAGGCAAGTCACCTTGTAGCCCTCGAATGAAAGTGTCTAGAGCTTTGTCTCTGTATAATTTTGTCAACATTGCTTCCCCGTTTCTGTCAATATCCATGCTACTCGTTTTATTTAAAATTAGGGACAAGTGTCTGTATACGTCTTTATGGAAATCTTCCACTGATTGATTCGTACCTTGTACTAATGTAGTCATTTCATATACTAGGGTTGCTATGTCTCGTTTATCTGCATAATGCAGCGAAAGACATCTACACATGGCATCCCAGTTAAGCGGTACCTTATATGCTTCTAAAGCTTGGTCTGCACTTTTCGTTATCTTGTCTCGGATGGTGTGCAAGATATTATGATATTTGGGCGTACCTTGGTATGAGTTATATGCTTGTAAAACACGCTCTACACTTTTTTTTCCATGAGCTAAATTCTTCGGGGTTTCCACTAAACTCACGCAAACCTTTTGCTATGTCGGGTACTCTGTCAAGATCTGTCAAATTTCTTTGATGTTCTGGCGCAATAACATGATCTGGGAGACTTAGAAAATCTTCTACAGGATTGGTATGTTGTCTTAATAATATTGGCAATTGTTCGGCTAATATTTCGCTTATAGCGGCTGTTAGAGCGGCTCTGTTATCTTCGTTCATGGTGGGTCTGTTTTGTTGATGTTCTAAATGCCTATTGTTTTGTCTCTCAATTGAACGTTGTCTTTGTGCTTCGTTCACTTGTTCTATTTCTTCAGGATCTAATATGGGGGGTCGAATTAAGTTATGACGATTGGCCATAAGCGATAAGATGAAATTTAAACGCTATATTATTCTTTTTTTTTTTGTTTTTTTTTTGTTGTTTTATATTATAAGTTTATAACCAGTGGATGGTTTTTTCCTTCTACCTTGGAGGGTCCCTTGGGAATCGCAAAGTTGGAATAAGTTATATCACCGTTGTGATCTTTTTGTTTGATTTATCGCTTTACACTTATTTATGTTATTTACTCTTTTACTATGGACTCTTTTGAGTCTTGTTTACTTTGCAATGATTTGTTTCTTTTCTTATATATTTTTTTTTTAATTTTGCTTTTCGCTTTTAGTTTTATTCATTTGCTTGCGATTTGCTATATTCTATATGGACTCCTTGGAGTCTTGTATTTTTACACTTTGCTTTATGTTTTTAATTTCCGTTTTTGTTTTCTTTTCTTTGTAAAATTTCTTATATCTAGCTTACATTAGCAATGATGTGGCCACCTTTCCTGATGGGACGGGGTTGTTCCTTTTTGCAGCTGCTACTGGGGCTCCGTGATCCATACCTCCTGGAGAGTATTCTGAGAACGTATCTTGCAGAATATGTGGTCCACCGATGCAGTTCTCACAACCTCACCTGTTACACTAGCTAACTTAATGGCTTGGTACAGGTTTATGTTGGCTAACTTAATAGTAGTTGGAATAACCCGTTTCTATACATACCACATTTCTGTACAAGGAAGTACTAATTAGGGTCACATGTCATTAGTGTCAATTTAGGGGTAATAAAGATGCAATTTAATTAGGGTAACCTCTTGAAATGTCAAGTGTGAGGTAATAAAGATGCAATTTAATTAGGGTTAGTTGTGGAAATGACAAGTGTGGGATTTGTCTGACGAATCGTACGCGACCCGAGACGGGGCGATGAAAGGATCGGGATCGGGGTCGGGGGCGTTTCGTCAGACAAATCCTTCGGAGTCGGGGTCGGGGTCGAGATCGCTTGTCCCGAGACGCTCTCGGGGTCGGAGTCGAGATCGCTTGTCCCGACACGCCCTCGAGGTCGGGATCGCAATCGGTCTCGTACTCGAGGTCGCAATCGAAAACGATTCATAGATCGAGGACGAAAACGTGCAACGAACACGTACTACGATACGCTCTCGAGGTCGTGTGTCCCGAGACGAGACGGTGGGGGGTCGGGATCGCAGTCGAAAACGATTCGTAGATCGAGGGCGAAAACGTCTAACGAACACGTGCTACGATACGCTCTCGAGTTCGAGACGAGACGGGGGGTCGCAGTCGAAAACGATTCGTAGATCGAGAACGAAAACGTGTAACGAACACGTGCTACGAAACGCTCTCGAGATCGTGTGTCCCGAGACGAGACGGTGAGGGGGTCGGGGTCGCAGTCGAAAACGATTTGTAGATCGAAGGCGCCTTGCACGCTAGCTAGCATCGCTAGCTGTAAAACGATCGTAGGCGCCACGCTATCTATAAAACGAACGAAGGTGTGGCGCCCACTTGTCTCGTCATTTCGAATGTATTCGAAATCGGAGCGGAGGAAGGACGATGTGATGAACGTTAAAAAGGATGGGAACGTGATGTAATTCAGACGAGAGTACAACACCATTTCCAAGACACTTGAAGATAAAATAGAAAATCTGAAAGAAAAGCCGAATATTATAACCAAGATGGAATGAGACTAATACACCATGAATACCCAAGGATATTCGTCCACTATTCAATTTTCCTCGGTTTTCATCCAAAAACCTAAAATCCTTAAAATCACTTCTAGTTTGTGACTCGAAGATACACATCGGCTCCGCGATTCTCCAAAGTTAACAATATTTAAAAATTGTTAAGTGAATAATTGTGTAGTGAAAAATTGTTTAAACATTCAGTATTAACAATAAAACCCTCGTCGAAAACAAAATATAATTGTGCAGTGAAAATTGTTAATAACTTTCAAAATCAAGTTTGTTTAAACAAATTGTAAAATTCGAAAATTATTATTAAACAACATTGTAAAAATCAATTTTACAATACACAATCAAATAGTTTAAAAACAATACTTCAAATAAAATAAACATTATTTCATTCAACCATCAAATAAAAAAGAAACAATCAAAAAAAAAAAAACATCAACATGAATCCCGAGAATATCAACAACTTCAACAACTTCAACTACACCACCAACACCATCAATGGGGAGTATTGCTATTCCTGCCAGCATTACCTACCTGCAGGTATGCAATGGCATTTCCACGCTCGCACCGATATACATAAATACAACTCCATCCGTCCGGTGGACGGAAGAATCAACATGAATCCCGAGAATATCAACAACTTCAACTACACCACCAACACCATCAATGGGGAGTATTGCTATTCCTGCCAGCATTACCTACCTGCAGGTATGCAATGGCATTTCCACGCTCGCACTGATATACATAAATACAACTCTATCCGTCCGGTGGACGGAAGAATCAAGCAGATTGTGAATGGGTACAAGGGACGTATTCTCCAATACATGTTTGAGAATGAGGGAGCGGATGTAAGGATGCCTATGGAATTCCTAAATGAGGCTGGATTAGCACTGATCCCACACTTGGAATGCGTGATGACTACCCACCTATCATCTAAATGCAATTTTGAGTTGTTTGCTGAGTACATGCTAATAAAAGAGTATGATATTCAACAAGAAATAAAATCGTTCCAGAGCACAATGTCTCAGGTTACGACTGGATCCGACTTCACCCGCTTCTTTGAATCGCATAAAAATGTGATAGACGCAAAAATGAGTGAGTTTCAGGAAAAGGATAGTGGATGGACCTTGACACGAATTATTAGGCTGGAGCTTAATGTTTATAAATGTGATCCGACAAAAGGATCTAATCATTTTGAGCTTCCGCTTAAATTAAAAAATAGAAAGGCAGTTGTTAATGTACATAACAAAGATGCCTTCTGTTTTAAGTGGGCAATTATATCAGCTCTCAAACCAATAAGTAGATCATACCATTGTAATAGTTATGGTGTTGAGATTACGTCCCCAATAATTGAGGTGAATAACATAAAGATTGACTTCAATGGATTATCATTCCCGATGGAAATTCGAAAAATAAAAGAGTTCACTAAACGAAACCCTCACATAAGTTTAAATGTGTTCGGGTATGATGAGGAATCTGATAAAATAATTGGACCACTTTACTGCGATGGAGTGGAAATGAGAATCCACATTAATTTATTATTCGTCGACGGACCAACGGCGGGTATTCATGGACACTATGTATGGATTAAAAATATTTCATCGTAAGTACATTCATTAAATTTGAAAATATCACAATCACCTTACAATTTCAATTTTCATTCACAGTCTACTTGCCAAACAACTGGGTAAACATCGAGTTAAGCGTTGGTTCTGTAATCAATGCTTACAATACTCGACGAGTGAGGAGAGGGCGGCTCAACATACATTGAGATGTAGTCGGGTGGTTACCGAGGGACCAAGGAAGGATCAGAAGATTAGCTTTAAAAACCATCATCGTCAGTTGGAGGTTCCGTTCGTCGTGTATGCAGACTTTGAATGTATATTGGAACCAGTATCATTAGATGTAAGTGTAAACACGAAAATTATTAATAAGCATGTGCCAGTAGCATTTGCATACTACATAAAGTGTGCATTTGACTCTGGCTTAGATAAGTTTGTTTCGAAGACAGGAGGTGATGTCGCTCGCACTTTCATTAAAAATTTAACGTCAGATTTGTCCGATTTGTATGAGAACCACATGAAAATAGTGGTTCCAATGCACATGACTCATAATGAGTTAGATAATTTTAGGAAAGCGACCATTTGCCACATATGTAAGGGTATTTTAAATAATGATAGAGTGAAAGATCATTGTCATTTTACAGGTAGATATAGAGGTGCAGCCCATAATTCCTGTAATCTTAATTACAAGACGGGTGATTTTATCCCCGTATTCTTTCACAATTTCTCCAAATACGATTCTCATTTGTTTGTTAAAGAACTTGGAGAAATTGAGGGAGAAATAAAAGTTATCCCTTTGAATAAGGAATTGTATATTTCAATTTCTAAATATCTCCCTCTAAGGAAAAATACGTTAGAAATCAGGTTTTTGGATACTATCAGATTCATGCCCTCTAGTCTAGACACACTCGCGGGGAATTTGAGTGAGGAGAATTTTAATGTGCTGAAATCACAGTACAAAAACAAGTCCGATTTTGAACTACTTCGCAGGAAAGGAGTTTTCCCATATGAATATTTAGATTCTGTTGAAAAACTAGATGAAACTTCTCTCCCACCGAGATCCAAGTTCTATAGTAATTTAACAGAGTCAGAATGTTCAGAAGAGGATTACGCTCATGCCATCCAAGTATGGCATCATTTTAAATTGTCGTTCATTGAAGGAATACTTAGAATTGTATTTGAAAACTGATGTTTTATTGTTAACAGACGTTTTTCCAAAATTTTAGGGCAATTTGTTCTTCAATTTACAATCTTGACCCAGCCCATTATTACACTACACCAGGATTGTCGTGGGATGCTATGTTAAAAACCACAGAGATTGAACTCGAGTTACTCACTGATATTGATATGATTACATATGTTAAGAGTGGAATTCGGGGTGGGTTGGTGCAATGTAGTCATAGACATACAAAAGCAAACCACAAATACTTAAAAAATTTTCGATCCTACTAAAGAATCGGAATTTTTAATGTATGTGGATGCAAACAATTTGTATGGATGGGCTATGTCTGAACCACTACCTTACGGTGAGTTCAAATGGTTAGACACGAATCAGATTAAGAGTTTTAATCTAGAAAATATTCATGAAAATAGTGAGTATGGATATATTCTAGAGGTTGATCTAGATTACCCTTACTCACTTCATGATGAACATAATGATCTACCATTCTGTCCGGATAACAAGCTACCATCAAGCAGTTGTAAAAACTCCCAAGTTAATAGCCGATCTCGCTGAAAAGAAGAATTATATCATATACTATAAGACTTTAAAACAGTGTATGAGACATGGCTTGGAATTAAAAAAAATTCACTCCATCCTTCAATTTAGGCAGAAAGCCTGGCTCAAGAAATATATTGATATAAACACTGAGCATAGGACCAGAGCCAAAAATAATTTTGAAAAAGATTTTTTTAAATTATTGAACAATGCTGTTTATGGAAAAACCATGGAAAACAGTGAAAAAAGGGTGGATGTACGAATAATAACGGAGTGGGACTATCCAGTTGAAAATAGGAAGTTAGGACGACCCAAATTATGTGCCAGGGATTTAATATCAAAATCTAATTTTCATAGTGCATCAAGGTTCAGTGAAACTATGTATGCAATTCAAATGAAGAGGTTACACAACATTTGTGATAAACCAATTTATTTAGGATTTGTAGTGTTGGAGATGTCAAAATATAAAATGTATGACTTCCATTATGACTACATGAAACCTAAGTTTGGGAAAGCACTCAAATTAAATTATATGGATACGGATTCATTTATTTACAGCATAAAAACAAATGATTTTTATGCAGATATTCGGGATGATGTGGAGTTAAAGTTTGACACGTCCGAATATCCAGATGAATTGGCCGAGTTGTATAAGTTTAAGAAATGTAATAAGAAACGATTAGGTTTCTTTAAGGATGAGTTGCATGGTAAACCAATGACTGAGTTTGTTGGTTTACGCTCAAAAATGTATGCGTACACTTATGAAAATTTCGATAACTCTGGTGAAATATGCGTCAAAAAAAATAAGGGGGTAAAGGCATGTTGTGTGATGGGTATTTCATTATCAAATTATTCAAATACTTTGTATACAGGAAAGCAAGAACGTTCTAGTATGCAGTTGTTTAGGTCTAGAGGGCATGAAATCACTACAGTCGAAGTAACAAAAACTACATTAGATAGTCAGGATGATAAACGAATAATAGAAGAAGATAGATAAGATTTCAACTATAGCAAGAGCACATTATTTAGTAATACCCTTTGAAATTGAGAGTTCCATATCAATTTTAGAAGCGGAGTCAAGAGTTTGGCGCAGCCAAATGTTTGCACTACAGAACTCACACAGTAACCAATCTAGTGTGAACAAAATAAATAATCTTAAAAGAAAGTTGGATAATAATGAAAGTGCGATCAACATTTACGAAGGACAATTAATATGTCATTTCTTGTTAATAGATAATATGAAAAAAAGAAAACTAGATGATTAGATTAATAAACAATACTTTATTGAAATTGAAATGTATAAATTAAAAAAAAAAAAAAAAATGTTTAAAATTAAGTGTACATATTAGTAAATTAAGAAAAATAAAAAATTATAAATAACTTGAAGATAAAATAAAAAGAAAAAATACAAAACACAAAATTGTTTTCAATCTTATAATATTACAAAATTTCATTCTTATGAATCCAGCTGTCTTCGGTTTTGGGGAAGCCCAACCAGCGCACTAGAGCTCTATTGCCTTTCTTTTTTAACACTTTTTCAACCAGATAAGTGTTAGGAAAACTTGTTTTTTTCAGTTCCTCTTTGTAGAAACCACCTTGAATTGGATTCCCATTGAAGTCTTGTAGTAAGTATGTTGTTGGGTAAGTATTTTGTACTTTGCTTATTTTAAAAATTTCAGTTGTCCAATTAGGAGTATAGCCTTTTTCAAATACATGTTTGTACTTGCTGATGCGTACATAATCACCCATTTTCAATTTGCTTCCCGCAAACATTTTAATGTTATTGTAGACGGTTTTCAAAATATGTTTCTCATTTTTAGTATTTACATTAACGGGTGGCATTCGTATAGTTCTATGATGTCTATTGTTGTAAACGGAAATTAGTGATTTGAATATATCAACCCACTTGTATGTACCATTGAAACTAAATTCACGCCACATTAGGTCTTTTAATGATCTATTAAATCGTTCAACAATTGAGGCCTTTAGACTACTAAATGTTGAATAGTGGTTGATTCCATATCGTTTCATTAATATCTTAAATTGGGTGTTAAAGAACTCTTTTCCATCGTCTGTTTGAAGATTTTTGGGGAATCCTCTCCCTGATTGAAATATTTTCTCCATGGCCTCAGCAACATCTTTTGCATTTTTAGACTTTATTGCTTCCCCCATCCAAATTTTGAGAATGTGTCTATCACTGTTAGCATGTAGCGATACCCATTGTTTGAGTGTGCATACTTCCCCATTTCAACCAAGTCAGCTTGCCATAATTCGTTTATCCCTTTTGTTATGACTCTACGTCTAAGAAAATGCTTACGTGAAGGAGCATGTATTTCATTAATTATTCCCCGTCTAGACATATTTATTACTTTCGAATATGAGAGCGTATAATTTTATCAAGAATATCTGATGTAGTTTTCTCAGTCTTGATTATTCGCTGATCAACTGTAGTCAATTTATCGGATAATAATCTCTCATTCCTTTCTTGATGACTTGAAATCATTGATGTTAGAAAATTTCTCAAATCGTTTACAACTTGGTCTACATATTCTTTTATCGCCAAGTCGGCATTCTCAATTGGTAAGCGACCATTTTTTAAACGTCTTCCTTGAATATTATAACTTCCATCATTATCAATGTAGAGTCCTGGTATTTTCTCACGTCGTTTTAAATGAATAGAGATCTGCTTATCATTTACATAACGTCCAAACTTGTCAACAGACATGATGATTATAAGTTCATTTCAATATTATCAATCAATTATATATGAATTTAGTGTATAATTTGAGCCTCTCTCAATTCTTCAATTATTGATGTAATTTCATTAGTATGATTCGTATTTCCAGCTGTTTGAGAGGCAATTAAGAGTTGTAATCGTTCAACCAACTCATTTGGATCGTCCCAATATACATAATTGGGTTTATTCGTCGCGAGTGACATGAAACCAGTCCCAGAAACAATAGATTTTGAGAATTTATGTGTAGACTCGGCAGTACGTGATTTTGTTAAGAGCGGTTTAATAATTTTTGTATATTTCTTTGCCCTTGTTCCTCTGATCTGTCCATCGGAATTAAAATTTCTCCGGTGCACATTAGTTATCAATAAAATTTCATTATATATTTCTAGATCATTTGGATTATAATTTTGAGGTAGGCGGTGGAATATTAATGAATATAATCCACTTGTAAGACGCCAGTTTTTCCCATCATCCAATTCAATTTTTTTTGTGAGTCACATTAATATGTGAATTCCCCAACATTAATTGTCCACTTGCATTTTTGTATGGACCATATGTCTTATCCAAAAGATCTTCCCGTGCCAGTTCACTGATATTCAAATTTTTTTGAGTTGTCCTCATGTTGGATTGATTGACTCGCTATCGAAGGCGTTGAATGTATAGCTGTTTCATTTGATAACACGTTCGATGAATGAGAGGGCTCTTGACTCATTAACGGCAATGATGAATGGGGTGAGTCTTGAACCGGTAATGGAAGCGAAGTGTGGGGGGATATTTGCTTCATAAACTTAGTTGATGAATAAGGAGAACCTTCTCTCGCTAACGATTTCGAGGTATGAGGTAAGCCTTCAAACGATGTGTCTTCTATAGCTGGTTGAGAATAGAATTGATCATCATCATCATCATCATCATCTTGAACATTAACACTATCCATCCCCCAATCCAATGCCTTCTCAATATCATATTTAGGTTTCGAGAATTGACTCTTAGCACTGTGAAATGTGAGTTTCCTTTTCTTGTTAGGTGGTGTGTTTCTCTCTCGATCGATTGGAGAGTAGTTTTGCATAGTTTTTTTTTCCAGTCTCAACATTATTAAACTCTGATGGTATCAATGTATGAAATTTTTTGTTTATCATTCACAAGTTCATGTAGTGGTTCAGTTATAGGTTTAAATGTTTCCTCCAGACCAATACTATTCTGACTTTTGAGTTGTTTAAGATCAGAAAATTTTTTTTTTAGAGCATTTCGGCTTTTAGTTAATTGAGTTAAAACTTTTTGATTCATTTTCTTTCAAATTTATCTCATTCAACTGTTAGTGGATTAATGATTATTTCAGTCTTGAGGTCATTAGTGTACTGTGATCTATTTTACGAAACATAACCATATATAACCAATAAACAGATACATTAGCATGTTTTTATGAAGAGAGTTGGTTGTATAGATCAGCTATCAGACTGTTAAATAGATCAGCTAGCTATTCTTTTAAACAGACCTGGTTCTACAGACCTGGTTGTATAGATCAGATACCTAGTTGTATCGACCAGGTAGCTGTTCTTTTAAACAGACCTGGTTGTAGAGATCAGATACCTGGTTGTATCGAACAGCTAGCTGTTCTTTTTAAACAGACCTGGTTATACAGATCAGGTATCCGGTTCTGGTAACGGACCTGTTTCTGTTAACAGATCTGTTACAATTTCCCATATCCCCATCTAAAATTATGAAATTAAATTTTCAATTACATTTATTGACACAATGTAAAAAGAAGAAAAGTGACTGAAAAAGAAAGCTGAAAATTCCCCAATTTCCCATTCCCTAATGAAAATTTCGAATTTATATTTCATTAACATTTATTTATAATAAGTATCAGAACTAATAAAGCTGGAAAAGAAAGCTGAAAAAAGAAGGCTGAAATTCCCCAAATTTACTAGTCCCCATTTAAAAAATTTTGTTATTTTATTTTCTTAATATAATTTATTGTTTTGTATATATTTTATTACATTTTCAATTTGAAAAGAATTTCTCCATCATCCTGTTTTGTTATGGTATAATTACCAGTATTTAATTCTTTAATGTATACACTTTCAACTTTATCATAACATTTCGGGAGATAAATTAAATAGTTTTCCAATGTTAATTTTAGTGAATTGGTATTAAATTTACTTGGAACCTTCGACGCTTCATATATCCTGAATTCCGTATTCCTTGGAAGAGCGCGGAAAGGGAGCTTCTGTTTCTTCTTGATTCCATTCAAATATTTCAGTGTTGATTCAATCTCCATGTCATTTGCGAGGAATTGAATGTCCTCAGCAAGAGGAGTAATAAGAGGAAGATTAACTTCGGTGAAGTTAATCTCCTCTCCGTTGCTAACCTCAAACGATGGATTCATCCTGATTATTTGGGGTCTGTGTGTGTGTGTGTGTGTGTGTGTGTGTGTGTGTGTGTCTAGTACTGCTGCTGCTGCTGATAGTGCAGTTCTCGTTGTTGTTGATGCTGCTGTTGGTGAGGATGTTGATGATGGTGATGATATTGTTGCTGTTGCTGGTGCTGCTGGTGTTGTTGAGTGATGAGTGGTTATGACTGAATGATATTTTCCTTCGAGTGGGTAGCTGATTTTATACTTCTCACTCCCCCCCTTCCACTGTTGTTTTCAAAGGTTTTCATTAGCTAAGGACGTTTTCCTTTGATTGGTTGACTTTCTAGCTGTTGCTAGCTGTAGGACTTCTCAAGTGCTAGAGAAGGACAACCATCCCACTGTTAAGTGTCTCCCTACTCTTCAACCGACATACACCACATTAAAAATTCTAAACATAGATGTCCACAGTTTACAGTCCCAAAATTTTGAAAACGTTCATAATTGTACTTAATATTTTTTCCTAAATATCTGACTACTTCTAATGGTGGTTGTAAATTCCCAAAACTATCGAAATAATAAGAATCTGATCCTCTCTTGTAATATGCTACCCAATGCGTTCCATTCGATATTGAGTCGGCTAAATTTATTATTCCACACTCGAAATGATGTGGAAATTTGGGTAATTGATCCTTCATATAAACACCTCGAAAATGAGGAATCTTTCTAAAGGCAAACTTCATTATATCAAAGTTTGATAATGCTCTCTTGGGTAGCATACCTATTAGTTTTTTTGAATGCGTTTTTGACTTTGATTATTTCTAGCAAATGATATACCATATCCATTTTTGTATGGTTGTAAATACAAGCCAGCTCCCAATGCAACCGTTTCCATTTTTTTATTATGCCTCTTGTTTTCCTCTAGATGTTGTTTAGCCATCTTTGCATTGTTAATAGATTTTACTATTGCTGCACTACCTGACGCCAAACTACCCACAGCGCTCAGAGCTGTTAAAATTGGGACAAGTGGCAAGAACCCACCTATCTTGGGTACATTTATAATACGTGGAATAACAACATTTTTCCTACATCCCATCGAGTTTGATACTGCTTTACGTGCAACTTTTATTGCACTCAAGATATCAAGCGGTTTATTCTTTTTCAATTCCTTTGTAGCCTTTTTGATTATTGTAGTCAATGATGTTTTCACTCTTTTCTTTCTCTCCTGATTTGATCCCATTCCAAATTTTTTCTTCGTCTTCATCATGTTTGTTACAAAGTATGCTGCTGCTCTCTCTCCAATACTACTGTCTAACGCTTTTACACGATTCCAAGCCTTTTCAATTAAAACTGAGTCAGCTTTATGACGTTCACTCAACTCTTTACTGTTTGAATATGCAATATCATGCTCTCTACACGCTTCATCCAAACCATTAATTCCACGATCACCACGTGCTAATCGTTTCTCTAACTTTGTTCCAGGTCCACAGTAATTGTATCCAGGTATATGAGCCTCAAAAGGTAGAGAGTCTATTATATTGTTTACAAGACCACTACCCTGTTTGAATTTTGATTTTGAACTAATTAAATTATAAAAACGTTTGGCCATTTTATAGCAACCTCAATCATCAAACGTTTCCCATTGAATGAAGTACTTATCTCACTAACATGCGTTTTTTAAGACATAAGAAAAGCATACTAGTACGAAACATTGAGGGTGGTGGACATGGAGAGAATAATCAACAACCTCGACATAGTGTTTTGCTACCCAATACAATTAGAGCATTAATTGTTGGACCATCAAATTGTGGAAAAACCAATGTGATGCTTAGTCTTATAGAGAGTCCCAATGGTCTCAAATTTGAAAATATTTACGTATTTTCAAAGAGTTTATACCAACCCAAATATGAATATTTGGAAAAACTTATCAAGCCAATTCAAGGAATGGGATATTTTACATTCTCCGGAAACGATGCAGTGTTATCACCGCACGAAGCTAAAAATAATTCCATTATGATATTCGATGATGTGGCATGTGAAAAGCAGGATAATATCCGAAACTATTTTTGTATGGGAAGACATAAGAATATTGATTCATTCTATTTATGTCAAACATACACACATATACCGAAGCATTTAATACGTGACAATGCTAATTTTATTATAATGTTTAAACAAGATGATTTGAATATGCGTCATATATATCGAGATCACGTAAACAGTGACATGGACTATGAATCATTTATGGAAATTTCACGAAAATGCTGGGAGGAGAAATTTGGATTTCTACTAATCTCTAAAGATGATGATATGAAAAATGGGCGATACAGAAAAGGCTTTGATCAATTCATTATACTTTAAAAATATGAATATAAAACTAATGATATGATGATTAAACAACAGTTCAAACTCAGACTTCAAAATGTCTACATCACTAACATTTGCATTAAATGGAACCACATCAGTTATAACCGAAAATTTTTTCCCACAAATTGAATTAAATAGAAATTATGAGTGTGCTCTCATTGACTTTCACACATACAATTCTATACCAAACGTAGATAGAGGGAACAATCTATTTCATATTGGAAATAAATGTATAGAAATACCTGTTGGATCGTATGAACTCGAAGAGATTGCAACATATATTATTGATGTTCTAAAGGGGTATGGTTCTTATGATGAGTTAAAAATAGAAACCAACAATAATACGCTGAAAGTTCAAGTTACTACTAAAAAAGAAACAGTATATTTTAATCGTGAACGAAGTATTGGAAAGCTATTTGGATTTGGTGCACGTATTCTAAAACCGCACAATACTGAAATTTATGACTCAGATAATCCTGTGAATATTTTAAAAGTAAAAATACAATTAGATTGGAATGTAACATTATCAGTGGTTCATATGTAGGTAATAGACCAAATCATGTGCTTCATGAATTTGGAATCAATGTTCCTCCGGGATATAAAATGAGTATTACACCACGAAACTTGATTTATTTACCTATCAACACTAGAGAAATAAGCACGCTCGAAGTACGGATAACTGATCAGGAGGGGGAATTAATCAATTTTCGAGGGGAAACTATATCAATTCGTCTTCATTTACGAGCAACAGAATGATTATTTATAATAAAAGGTCGTCACATCACCTCACAACTCCCATTACTAAATGTAAAGGTGAAGTGAAAACACCATCATCATTATCATCTCGAGGGACCATCATATCCACGACCTGCGGTATCATTAAAAAATAAACTGATTTTAAAATCACTTGGATTTAATATTCAGTAAAATTACTACCTTCATTTCAAATGAATGAAATTTTTTTTGTGCAAGATAAACCTCACAATGATGAGAGTATCACGAAAAAAGAATATCACACTTATTACCCATATCAGCAGAACTTCAAAACAAATGATGAAGTTCGTATTACAATACAAAACCAAGATTTGTATGTATTACCGTCTGAAAGTTTCCTCCAGTTTGAAGGAACACTTAGTAAAATTACTAACCAAAATTCGGGCACAAGTACAACAAATGATGTTGCCGGCTTGCTTAAAAATAATTGCATGGCCTATTTTTTGGATGAAATAAGATATGAATTGAACGGATGCGAACTGGATAGAACACGGTTTACTGGAATCTCATCTACTCTGAAAAACTTTCTTTCCATTGGTCGACAGGAGTCTCTATGTTATCGTAATGCCGGGTGGAGTGGAGGAGAGAGTATATCTTGCGGAGGTCATTTCAGCTTTTCATTACCACTAAAAATGCTAATGGGATTCGCTGAAGATCATAAAAAAGTTATATTAAATTGTAAACATGAACTCATTCTCTTGCTAGCTAAAAATATGAATGAAATGTTTGAAAAAACGGTCGGAGGTATTGAATATAAAATTGCTATACAGAACATTAGCTGGAAAGTACCCCACATTGTTCCAAGCGATACTACTAAAATTAAAATGTTCAATGTAGTCAAAAGTGGAGCTACACTTCCACTTTCATTCCGCAGTTGGGATTGTTATATAAATCCCTCGTTGGTACAGGGGACTCATCATGTATGGAACGTTAAGCTAGCTGCAAATAGAGAACGTCCACGGTTTGCAGTCATTGCGTTTACATTAAATGGCAATCTAATCACAAACAATTTGAGAAATGCAAAAGTGTATTTAAATTCTGAAGTATATCCATATGAAGATTTAAATGTAAAATTCAGTGAAAATCGGTTTGCTGCCTTGTATGATATGTACGTGAAATTCCAAGAGAGTTACTACAACCGTGAGCCTCGTCCACTTTTATCACCACTAGACTTCAAGTCAAAGGCTCCTATTGTTGTTGTTGATCTTTCATATCAAAACGAGTCGGTCAAATCAGGGCCAATTGATGTTAAAATTTCAACTGAATTAAGAGTACCAAGTGAGTTGAATACAAAGGTATATTGCCTTCTCATTCACGATCGTCTAGTTGAATATACCCCACTGACCGGATTAGTTCAACGTATCGTATAATTTTTTCTCAAAATATTTCCTCATTCACCTTTTGGAAATCATTACGAGTAGACGTCAACGGATCGAAAGAAATTTAAAATGATATTGATTGAAAACAATACCAACTCCACAACTCATATTTCGATACAACAACTTATAACTGGAATAAATAATTTTATGAAAATGTTTAACGATAAAATTTTTCCTGAACACATGGAATATTTATCAGAATCATTGAAATATTTTAATAATAGAATATGTGATGGACCATTGGTTTCTAATGTTCATGGTGAACATTTCGCATCCTGCTGTTGGGCTCATAACGATGTGGAGGATGGAGTCGATACATGTGCCTGTCATTTCTATACTGTTCGCTCACAAAAATCAAGAAAAATTATAAAAATGTATGTTAGTTTAGAGAATCGATTTTAAACAATGTATTTGAAAATAAAATTATGTTACATACAGAACATCCAAAGAAGAATATTATATCTTTACGGGAAATGGAATTTTTAGAGCTCTATTCGGTTTTCTTTCAGATTTTCTATTTTATCTTCAAGTGTCTTGGAAATGGTGTTGTACTCTCGTCTGAATTACATCACATGCGTCACGTGCAAGACGCCTTCGATCGTTTTTCAGGTAGCGTTGGGTTTCCGAATATATTTCATCACGTTTCGTAACGTTGATTCGTGTTTAGACGTTCACGTATTCGATCGTCTTGGATGTGGCGCTGCGTCACGTCATCACATCGTCCTTCCTCCGCTCCGATTTCGAATACATTCGAAATGACGAGACAAGTGGGCGCCACACCTTCGTTCGTTTTATAGATAGCGTGGCGCCTACGATCGTTTTACAGCTAGCGATGCTAGCTAGCGTGCAAGGCGCCTTCGATCTACAAATCGTTTTCAACTGCGACCCCGACCCCATCACCGTCTCGTCTCGGGACACACGATCTCGAGAGCGTTTCGTAGCACGTGTTCGTTACACGTTTTCGTTCTCGATCTACGAATCGTTTTCGACTGCGACCCCCCGTCTCGTCTCGAACTCGAGAGCATATATCGTAGCACGTGTTCGTTAGACGTTTTCGCCCTCGATCTACGAATCGTTTTCGACTGCGACCCCGACCCCCCACCGTCTCGTCTCGGGACACACGACCTCGAGAGCGTATCGTAGTACATGTTCGTTGCACGTTTTCGTCCTCGATCTACGAATCGTTTTCGATTGCGACCTCGAGTACGAGACCGATTGCGACCCCGACCTCGAGGGCGTGTCGGTACAAGCGATCTCGACTCCGACCCCGAGGGCGTCCCGGGACAAGCGATCTCGACCCCGACCCCGACTCCGAAGGATTTGTCTGACGAAACGCCCCCGACCCCGATCCCGATCCTTTCATCGCCCCGTCTCGGGTCGCGTACGATTCGTCAGACAAATCCCACACTTGTCATTTCCACAACTAACCCTAATTAAATTGCATCTTTATTACCTCACACTTGACATTTCAAGAGGTTACCCTAATTAAATTGCATCTTTATTACCCCTAAATTGACATTAATGACATGTGACCCTAATTAGTACTTCCTTGTACAGAAATGTGGTATGTATAGAAACGGGTTATTCCAACTACTCTTAATTGCCGAGATTGTTTGAACTGTTCCTTCAACTGACTAATTTAATAGTCGCGAAGGTTTTGCAAATTTAATTGCTTTGGTCGCACTTGGTCGAATTAACGTCCTTTTGGCTTATTGTTATTTCCCAGTGATTGATTATCACGAGCCTTTATTGGATAATAACTTGGTTTGAATCGCGCACTTAGAAACTGTTTTGCTCTGTCGATGCACTATTCGCTTTCACGCACTTAGAAACTGTTTTGCTCTATCGTAACGCGATTTGACCGAAAATGTTCTTTGGCGCACTTAGATACGGTTTTGCACTATCGATACGCGAACTTTCCGGTCCCTGCTCGGGCGCCAGTTAATTATTTATTTAAAAATAATAACAAAAATATATTTCATTACGATTCCGATGGAACCGTTCTTTATTGAAATTGAATTAAAGACTAAAGACTAATTCTAAAGCTAGCCCTATATAAAGCTGCGAGTTTCAGCAGCGGCGTTGACAGCGCTGCTGTGGTTGGTGAATTGGGTGCAATGCTTCTTATTCTTGGAATTGCTTGCACCGGCATGTGGCGGATGTATTGGGCAACTTGGCTTGGGTCTTCTTGGAATGTTTGCAGGTGCACTCGTGCAGGAAGTTGGTCAGACGCTGAGTCTGCATTTTGGACTTGTGGGATTTGTTGTTTGGGTTCGAAATGTTTTGTCTGTTAACTTGTATACCCGTTCCGTTCTCTGGTATTTACATACCAACATTACTTACTTACTCATATATACATACCCAATTAGTATATTTGTTTTCTTTGAATTATACATATTTTATTAAAATTGTTAAATATTTGAGCGGGAAAAAAGTTTTCCTCGCGCTTTATATATGTGCAGCAGCAGCAGCAGCAACAACAACAACAACACAACAACAACAAAAACAGCAAAATAGCGAGTTGGCGATATTACTATCGACAACGAAAGTCGTGCCGTCGACTAACAAAATAAAAACTCTTCACCTAGAAATCAAAATTAAATAATATTAACTGCCGCAATTGTCGGCCAAAAAATTTTCTACTGCCGCAATTCCGGCCAAATCATATTATATTATATGTTACAAATATATTTTCGCTATCGCTGTTTGTTAATTTGTTAATTGTCACCAATAGTAAAATATTGTTGGCGCCGTTGCTTGCTTGCTTACATATACATACATTCTAGTATACATACATACACACACATACATTGCTGCTTGCTACTACTGCTATCCTTCTCTTAACGGTCGCGCGCGCCGATCATACGTTTGCCACCTCATTCCTACTACCGCTGCTGCCCCCTCTCTCCCATATATACACATGTATATATGTGTATGTATGTAAGATGGAAAGGGCGATGAGTCGGTGTGATCGGACATCGATATATCGGTGTGAGCAGATATCGATTTGGTCGACGTAAAATTATCGAGTAGCCGACGTGAGCAGAAATCGGAGTCGACAGAAGGAACAAGCAGTACGAGAACAGCAGTAGTACGAGCAGAACCGTGATCAGCAGAAAAGCAGAACAGCCGTGCGTGTTGTAGTGCTCAGCAGTGTTAAAATTATCAATAATCAATTAGCTTAAACTTATATTATACTTAAACTTATATTAAAACTTACTATATAACAATAAAACTAAGGCAACTAGCCTTATATTTGGGGGCTCGTCCAAAAATACAACAGAATTAAAAGGCTCGTCCAAAAATACAACAGTATTAAAAGGCTCGTCCAAAAATACAACATAATTAAAAAGCCTAAAAGTGAATTGCAAGCGGTTGTGAAATTCTTGGAAAAAGCACCGTTAGAGCTGTTGTGTGTATATGAGTGGAACAAATTCGAAAAAAACAGAGCAAAAGCAAACCAAGTAGTGCAAGCGAGACAACAATACTCGCTGCGATCGCGCCAGAGGATAGCTGAAGCAAAAGAAGCTGGAAAAAGCGTAAAGATGATGGAGAATAAAGCTGAGAAGAAAGAGAGCAAAACCACACATGCAGAAATGAGTATAATGACCGAAAATAATGAAATGCTGCAGCAGCTAGTACAGTTGTTAACGCTGAAAATCCGAGCTGACGAAATACAAAAAGAAAGCTGGTAGTGGAAAATTTTGCAAAAAATTATACCCGAGTTTGATGGAAATAGTATGCAAGTGGTGGCATGGTTTCAAAACTTTGACTTGAACGCAGACGCATACGGACTCAGTGATAAGCAGAAATATGTCGAAGCGCGCGCCAAGATGACTCGTACAGCGGCACTATTTCTGGAGTCAACTGCAGTGTTCGAATATAATACATTGCGAACAAAGTTGATTGAAGAATTTGCTAAGGGAAATGTGTCAAGCGCCGAAATTAATAAGAAATTAGCTGAGCGTGTGAAACACAAAGACGAAAGTTTTCACGATTACCTGCTGCAAATGAAATGTATTGCTGCGCGTGGAGTTATAGACATACAATCAGTGATAAAATACGTTGTGGATGGTTTGAATCTCAAAAGCGACTTTAAAATTCACTTTGTACGGATGTTCATCATTTAAAGAATTGAGAGAAAAGTATGAAGTCTATGAGAGTAACCAAACGAATGAGAAAGAAGAGAAACGACAAAATTAGCCAAGCAAAAAGAAATACAGCGCACAGCCTAAAACTGAGAAGAAGCAGCATTGTTTTAACTGTGGCGCAATCGACCACCTTCGAAAAGATTGTCAGAGTGAGGTTAAGTGTTTTCGGTGCAACGAAAACGGGCACATGTCAAGAAACTGCAAGGCTGCACCTAACATGAAAGTTGTCTACGAGGATCGTCGACTAAAAAAGCTGCGAATCGCTGACGTTGTGGTAGAGGCGCTAGTGGATACTGGAGCTGACGTCTCAATAATTAAAGAGGCAATGGTCAATAAAATTAGTGGCGTCAAATTACAGCAGAGCGTTTCAACACTACGAGGTCTTGGAAGAGGTATGACTCGCCCTCTGGGTCAATTCAATGCAGAGGTGAAGATCGACGAAATGCAGCTGACACACAGGTTCCTAGTTGTTCCGCAAGATGCCATCGCCTGTGATGCTTTACTGGGATACGACTTCGTGGCAAAGTTTCGAGTGCAGATGACAGCAGCCGGCTACGAGTTTTCTCCCCCTGCTGGGAGGAAACTGTAGAATCAAATCAGTTAAGTATTCTCAATATTTTAGAAACCAACAATGATATTGAGACCTCTCCGCAATATAAAAGAGCAGTGGAAACAATGATTGGCAATTTCAATGCGATGAAGAAAACAGCTGAGTGACCAATTCAACTAAGATCGTGCCGGATGCCAACATTGTGCCCTTTCGGCAGGCACCCAGTCGAATTGCTGTTAGCGAAGCTGAAGCGGTAAAACATCAAATCAACGAGTGGCTGGATACAGGCGTAATTCGACAGTCCACATCTAATTTTGCTAGCCGCCTAGTTGTTGTCAAAAAGAAGGATGGAAGCAACCGCATTTGTGTCGACTATCGCCAGTTAAACAAAATGGTTCTCAAAGACTGCTTCCCAGTACCGGTGATTGACGACGTGTTGGAGAAACTGCAGAAGGCCAAGTTTTTCACCGTTATGGATTTGGAAAATGGGTTTTTCCACGTGTCGGTGGAAGAAAACAGCAAGAGGTTCACAGCTTTTATTACGAAGGAAGGCCTTTTCGAGTTCAACCAAGCACCATTTGGATTTCGTAATTCGCCAGCGATTTTTATTCGATTTGTCAACCACGTTTTCCAAAAGCTGATAAACGAAGATGTTTTAGAAATTTATATGGATGTCATAATCATGCAGTCACAGCAGACGAATGCCTGAGGAAAATGGAGCGCGTGTTAAGCAAGTCAGCAGAGTTTGGGCTGAAAATTAAATGGAAAAAGTGTCATTTTCTCCAGACGAAAATCCATTTTCTCGGCCATATAATTGAAGACGGGAAAATCAAGCCAGGAATAGAGAAGACGAAAGCTATCGGAAAATTTCCAGCACCACAGAATATTAAAGTCCTGCAGTTTTTCTTGGGTCTCACTGGATTTTTTCGGAAGTTCATACGAGGATATTCGTAGATAGCAAAGCCGTTAACAGATCTTTTACGGAAGGATGAGAGTTTCCGAATGGGATCTGCTGAGTTACAGTCGCTGGAAAGGTTGAAAGACGCACTAACCTCGGAGCCAGTATTAAGAATCTATGATAGAGATGCCAGCACAGAGCTCCACACAGATGCCTCGAAAGATGGGTTTGGTGCCACATTGCTGCAGTGGTACGATGATCAACTGTATCATGTCTGCTACTGGAGTAAGAAGACTACAGAAGCCGAGTCGAGAAAGCACAGTTATATATTGGAGGCAAAGGCCGTTTATTTGGCGCTTTAAAAGTTTCGCCAGTACCTGTTGGGTATTTCATTCAAGTTGATTATCGACTGCGCCGCCTTCAAGCAAGAAGCAGGATGTGCCTCGCGACGTGGCAGAATGGGTGGTGTACATGGAGCAGTTCGATTTCGAAGTAGAACATTGGCCTGGAAATCGATTGAAACACGTCGATTGTTTAAGTCGCTACCCACCCCAAATAATGGTTATTTCGACTGAAATTTCTGCCAGACTGAAGAAAGCACAGGAAGGTGATGCCATGGTAAAAGCGATTTTGGAGATCTTGTCCAGCCGCCCATATGAAGACTTCAAAATAAAGGGATGCCTATTGTACAAAGCTGTCGAAGGAACGGATGTGCTGGTGGTCCCAAAAGTTATGGAAAAGGAGATCATAACAGAAGCACACAAAGCTGGCCATTTCGGTACCCAGAAGACTATGCATTCCATACAACAAAACTATTGGATTCCACATTTGGAGGGAAAGGTATCCAAGGTCATCAGTAACTGCGTCAAATGCATCATATACAACAAAAAATTAGGCAAGAAGGAGGGATTTCTTTATAAGATCGACAAAGGAGCGGAACCGTTGTATACCGTACATGTTGACCATCTGGGAGTAATGGATGCAACGACCAAGCAGTATAAACACATTTTTGCAATTGTGGATGGCTTCACAAAATTTGTCTGGTAGTATCCAACTAAAACCACGAGCAGTGAGGAAGCTCTGCAGAAGCTGAGGAATTGGTCCGACGTTTTCGGAGATCCTTGCCGAATCATTAGCGATCGTGGATCGGCATTTACTTCAGCTGCATTTTGAGTCGTATGTAAAGGAGAATGGAATCGAACACATTTGGAGCACCACCGGAGTCCCAAGAGGAAACGGCCAAGTCGAACGCGTTAATCGCTCAATTTTGGCCATAATCTCAAAGCTGTCTGCAGATAAGCCCGACAAATGGTTTAAGTTTGTACCAAAGGTGCAGCGAGTCATCAATGGTACCACACACAAGTCGACGAAGCGCTCACCATTCGAGCTTATGTTTGGCGTTAAGATGAGAAATGATGCCGATTGCAGAATTCTACAGATGCTAGATGACGAAATGTACAACAGTTTCGACGAGGAGCGACGGAAGACTCGGCAAGAAGCGAAAGATGAAATACAGCATGCACAGGATAACTACAAAAAAGCGTTCGATAAAAACAGGAAGAACGAACATGGCTATAAGCTTGGAGATCTCGTTGCCATTCGCCGTACGCAGTTCGTGGCTGGTAGGAAGCTAGCTAGCGAATATCTGGGACCATATGAGGTCACGAAAATAAAGCGTAGCGGGCGATATGAGGTGCGTAAAGTTGGTAACACAGAAGGGCCTATTAATACCGCTACAAGCGTCGACAACATGAAGCTATGGCGTTATGCTGAGGTCAACGAAGAAGCCTGGTCATCAGAGGCTGATGACTGAATCAGGGTGGCCGAATGTAAGATGGAAAGGACGATGAGTCGGTGTGAACGGACATCGATATATCGGTGTGAGCAGATATCGATTGGTCGACGTAAAAGTATCTGCGTGAGCAGATTTGCATACCAACATTACTTACATGAACTTTGTCTGGAATCGGGAAATTTTTTACTGCTTCAATACCTTTCTCATCCGCCTGAATACCTTCCTTTGTTATCAAAAATACTAGATATTTTATGCTTGATCTTAAAAATTCGCATTTATCTATCCTTAATTCTAACCTATTTTGAACCAGCCTATGTACCACTTCTTGCAACGTATCTAAATGCTCTTCCATATTTTTGCTCGCAATCATGATGTCATCCATATATATTATTACTTTATCTTGCCTGATTAGGTCATCGAAAATTTTATTCATAAAACGTTGAAACACTGCTGAAGCGTTTTTAATCCCCATGGGCATCCTTTTATATTCAAATTGTCCTAACGGAGTGACAAATGATGTGTATTTGATTGACGTTTCTTCCACGTAAACATGGAAGTAACCATTTTTTAATCTAACTTTGTGAAGATTGCTTTGTTTACTAATTTGTCTAGCAAGTCATCAATTAAAGGTAGTGGATAGTTGTCCTTTATTAGTACTTTGTTTAGTTTCCGAAAAAATCTATACATAAACGTAAATCTCCTGTCTTCTTTTTAACTAATACAATTGGCGAGGCAAACTGTGAGTCACTCGGTCTTATTATATCATTTTCTATATACTCATCTAACATCTTGAGAAGTTTTTCTTTTTCAGTGTATGACAATCGTCTGGGCGAACAACTGAAAGGCTTATCATCGCTTAACAATATTTTCATTTCGCACCTAATTATTGGAACATCTGGCCTTTTAGTTTTTACATATGTGTCCTCGAACATCTTTACAAATTGACAACGTGTCTTAAAATCTATATCTTCTCCATAATTATAAACTTGTTCTTGATCTTCTACAATCTGAATATTGAACATGTCTTTGTCAAAACTATCTACCAATTCCGGCCCATCACATTGTTTTATGTGCAGTTTATCGCAATCTTGTTGTCTAATTATATTTTGCCTGTTTTCTGTTGAAAGTCTTTTTCGCTCTTAACTATTTTCTTATCCGTAGAGACTCCTGGATGCCTTTTTACGATTTCTGCTTCAGCTAATAATTTCATAACAGCTTTTTCATTTGAATTATCGTCCTCAATAAATTGATCGTCTAACTGCTGTGATTTGGCGTCAATATCATTTAACAGTTGTGATTCACTATCATTGTCTCTTAACAGTTGTGATTTGGCATAATTATCTCCTAACAGTTGTGATTTATCATAAACATTTCCTAACAGCTGTGATTCATCGTACAATCTGTTATCGTTAACAGGGTGTGTCTCTAACAGTTGTTGCTTAACAGTCGCAGTCTGTCCCCTAAAAGTTTCGCTGCTTAACACCGGACAGTTAACAGTTTCTGCTTTTAACAGTGGCTGTAGACTAGACTCATATCTTACAGTGTGGGTAGAGGTTTCTGTTTTCCGTTGACTAACCATATGTGATTGTTCGGAAAACTTTGCGTTATCTTTCTTTTTTATGGCATCGAAATCTTTTAGGGCCTCTAAATTGAAATTTATGCCGCATGTATGCATGAAGTCCCTACCTAACACTGCTTCATAACTCATAGACTCATCGTCGACTATTAGTAAATCAAAATTAAATTTTATTTTTCTTTTCGTTACAAAACAAGATACTATTCCAAATGTATTTAATTTGCTTTTATTGATTCCAACATAGAGATTATTGACCGGTTTATCCAGTGGTATATTCAATGGAAATGATGATTTCTTCAGAAATGAAATAGGGCTTCCTGAGTCTATGAGGCATTCTGCAGTAATAAACAAATTAGGTTGGCTTGAAAAATAAATATTAAAATGTCTTACATAATTGTTGTTGAGCCCGGTGTTTACGTTGAGTACACCAACACCCTTCTTCTTCTTCTTGCATTCCGCTATGAAATGACCCATCTCTCCGCACGCATAGCATGATCCCGGCTCCCTCTTCGGCTTGCGGCACTCCTTGGCAAGATGACCTCTGGAATTACAGTTGTGGCATCGCCTGTTGTTATCTCCTCCGTCGTCTTGGTGCCTCCCATTCCATCGTACTTCGGAAGACATATGTGCGCAAAGGCTTGTAACATTTGTTCTGGATCTCCGAATCTCTGAATACGCGCTTGGTTACGTAAGTTCAGCGACGGTATTCCTTCGATGATCTGTTCCAAGAGCTCATCGTTGTCCAATTTGATCGATTGCGCTAAAACGATCTTTTCCTCGAAATACACTGTAAAACGCTCATTTTGTTGCCATTTACGCTGCTCAAACTTTCGTCGTAGCTCCGCCTTCGAAGCTCCAGTGCCGAATGCTAATATCAATTGGTCGCACAGTGTTTGGAAAGGCTCACGCAAGCGAGTCGGGTTTGCATGGAGCCAGTGCTGAGCATTTCCTTTTAATTTTATGGCTAATAGCATACGAAGCGACTCCTCATCAAGCTTGCACATGGCTGCAACGCTTTTGAGTTGGCTTACCCAAATGCGCGCACATGACTTCCCTTCGAACTCCAGCGTAACCTCCTTTGCGAGTGCGAGCGAGACAGCTGATCCACTTCTTATTTCGTTTAGCTCATTTTTTTCTTCTCTAGCACTGCCCGTTACGTTTTTAGTGTTGCCCATAGCTTGATATACAGAATCGCTGTTTTTGTTGTTGTCGTTGTTGTCGCCTAACTTTGCGATTTCTGACGCCGACCGTTGCGCAGCTGTGCACAAATCGAGCACGTGTGTGGCGTCGTTGTTGTATGTTTCGATCCCGTTACCGTTGTTCTTGTTGTTGCCGTCGCCGAAATTCGCGACTACTGGCGCCGACTGCTGTGCAGCTGCGCGCACAAACTGTGTGGCGCCGTTGTTGTATGTGTCGATCCCGTTACCGTTGTTCTTGTTGTTGCCGTCGCTGAGATTCGCGACTACTGGCGCCGACTGCTGTGCAGCTGTGCGCACAAACTGTGTGGCGCCGTTGTTGTTGTCTATTTCTGTTGTACTTATAGACAATTGATGCGCAACTGTGTTATTCTGAGCATTTTGCAATTCCTCTTTGCTCAATCGTAATTCTTCCTGTAGCTTCTGAATCGTGTCTAGCAATTCCTGGTGGACACTCTCTCCTGGGCTAGAACCTTCGCGATCATTTTGATTCTGCTCATAGCGCTCATTGTTGTTGGACGATCTACTTTCCTGGCCAGGCAGAACACTTGCAACGCTTAAAAAATCGTCGCTTCCCGATTGCATCTCCTCAAACATCTCCGGCGAGGCATCGAGCAATCGCGATATCAACTCTGCCTTACTGCCTGTCGTGGGCAAACCCAGCGCCGTCAGCCACTTCTTCAGTTGTGCCGTGGTGTACTTCTCGAATGTAGGCGTGTTCATTTTTTTTTTTTTTTTTTTGATTTGTCGATCCCACTTCTGAAAATTGTGGTAGTCCCGCGCACACAATAAACAATCTCGATGCAGTTCAAACGTCCGATTTATTTCACTGCTTCATCAAGACTGAACAGCGTAACTCAATTCTGTATAACATAGAATGTGACATATTGAGAGAATCGATGCAGAGAGCCAATATCGAGAGAGAGAGTTCGGATAGCTGAGAGAGCGTTGAGTAAATATGTATGTGTGTATGTATATGTAGGCACACGTCCTACTACAATACATACATTGCTGCTTGCTACTACTGCTATCCTTCTCTTAACGGTCGCGCGTCGATCATACGTTTGCCACCTCATTCCTACTACCGCTGCTGCCCCCTCTCTCCCATATATACACATGTATATGTGTATGTATGTGTCTCTATTGAGTGTCTTCGTTGCATATATTCGTATGTACATGTGTATGTACAAATTATTTGAATCAATAAAATGATTTTACTTTAACCAAGAGTTTGATTAAATTAATAACACCTGAAATCCAATAACTTGAAATGAAAGGCGGAGTATTTCTTATTACTGTTTATTACAGGGCCGATGTGCCTCTGTTCGAATAAAGAAATGAACTAAAACATAAATTCAAACAAGACAATCCCGCAACTTATGATTACGAGATCGTTTCATAGCGGCCACGCAAATATGTCGTGGTTGCCGGCTATGCAACGACATCCGGTCAAATGCTTATTCAGCTATTTGGCCAGTGTCGTATTCGGTCAGCGAACTCAGACCGTTTGTTTGTCTTAACTACTCCCCCCCTCGAGGTTAAGGCCGCCCTCGGCCGACCCTATCTCCGCAACGACGTCCCTCAGCAGCTTTGCAGACCTTCTCGCGGTGATGATGTGCCGACAGGTGAGGCCGACACAGATGAGCGCGCAACATACAGCCGCCACGGAGAACGCCACGTTGTAGGTGCGATGCGTTCCTGCTTCTTCCTTGAATTTCTCGATTTCCTCCAGGTTTCGTTCATTTAATCGGTGAAGGAACGGGAGGCTCAGAATGTCTTGGCTGGCGGTGATATTCAAGATAGGGAGTTGGCGATCCCAGGGACTCTACTCTGGGCGTTGTTGTGGTTGATGAATAGAGTCCCGTTGATTCTGGCTCTGTCGTTGAAGGTGATGAGGTGCGTGCCTAGCACTCTGATCTCGGTACCGTTGTCGACTTGAATCATTGCTGGATTATCGTTGACTATGATAATCCCTCGTCTACCTCGGTGATCGCCTCCAGGTCGCTAGGCTGGATCTCGCAATGTGCCGTGCCCCCTGCGTGTATTTCCCTTGCGCATGAGGTCTCTGTCGCCAAGCGACAAAATGTGGCCCCCGGCGAGACGGTGCAGCTCTGAAGATTATGAGTTTCTCCATCACACATCGGCTATGACGTTGTCCGGCATTCTCAGAATGAAGTTTTTTATGGGCGACAGGGTAAATAGTTATTTTTCTACAGGAAAATTTGACTTTGGGGAATTTAATAATAAAGTGCAATGAGTTAGGGGACTGAAGAACTTTTACGGACGAGACAGACATAAGGTCACCTATCGGGGTGTTGGTGGGTTCCTCTAACCAAATTGATTTCAAGTCTGCGTGATCCAAAATGTTAGGGCTAACTATGTTAGCTTTAGCAAGTGAAATAGCCAACATTAAATTCTGCAACTCCATCGACAACATTCTATTTCTAGCCAACAAAGTTTCATACAGGTGACTTGTATCGATTTGTGAATTTTGAGTTACTTTTAAAATTTTGTTGACCGTGGAGGTTAGTTTATTAATTTGGTCTTGAACTCTAGTGTTTATTTCTATTTGTCTATTGTTGGAATTTATCAGTTGCATCTCCGTGAACCTAGTCCTTTCTAAATCACCTGCATCAGGTGTACCTGCCACAACCTTTAGTATGGACCCTAGGAAGTCTATGCTTCTCGCGACCTGTGTGGTGCGTACCCAAGGCCTCTAGCAAGTCCTGCAGATGCACTGTATCTACGACCAGGAGCTTCTTCATGTGAGACTGTGGAAAAAACGTCAATGAGCTTTGACTGTCTCTTCTACAACTCGTTCGTACTCCGACAGGTTCGCGGAATGTTTTACATAAGCATACTCTTCCCAAACCAGGACTTGCCCATCTATGATGGGGATGTACTTGGCGTGCGAGTAGTCGGTGATGTGCGCCGAAGCCAGCGACAAAGAAAAGACAAGTATGATTTCAAACCTGTAGGGTGAAATGTGTGTTTTATTTTTACTTTAGTTTTTTTTATTAGAGAGGTTACCCAGCACCAAATGGAAGATTGATAGAAACTTATGCCAAGGTGGCTAAACATAAATGCGCCTAGTGGCTGACGAAACTATTACTAACTAATACTAGCGTGCCTAGTGGCCAAAAAAGTAGGTGCCTAGTGGCTTAAAAATATAAATGCCTAGTGGCTAAAAAAAGGAGAAGAAAGGGGGTCATTATATATGTTGTCTTTATGGACCACCCTCCCCTTAATTAGGACCGTGGTCCCCAGGTCCGCTTCTACCGCTCTTTCTTCGCACAAAGGCGTCAGCTTGTTTCCCAGCCTTCTGTTGGACTTAACTAATACTTTCTCGCCAACTTCAAAGACTCTATTCTGCCGCGACGCATTCTCTCTGCTTCTTAGCGCGTTTTGAGCGTTTCTTATTTTGCTTTGGATCTGATCTTGCGGTTCGTCTGAACGTGCCTGAACGACATCGACCGGCCTTCTGTTGGTAACAGAGTGTATTGACTTATTGTACTCCGTTGCCGCCAACAAAATGACTTCTACTGCGTCACTTATTTTCCTGTCGATTTTTAGACACCTAGCAAGCTCTAGCAAGGTACTATGAAATCGCTCTACCTGCCCATTCGAAACACTGTGCAACGGTGGAGCATTCGCAATGTTGACTCCAAAACTGTTGGTCAGCATTGTTGAGATTGTCTGTGAGTTCAATGAGGGTTCATTGTCACAGTAGATTGTCTTAGCCTTTGGGAAGAAATTCATCAATTGAAGAATTGCTGGCTTCAGATCTTCTATGGTTCTCGACGGGATGGGCTGAACTACAGCGAACTTGGAGAACTTGTCGACGCAAGTGAGGAAGAATTTCTTATCAGTGGAAAAGATGTCTATGTGTAACATCTCCCCCGTATGTGAAGGGATTGGTGTTTCGCCTAATTCCTGTTTCTTTGGGTGTCTGTCGTACTTGGCTCTGCGACACACCTTACAATTCAATGTTATCTCGTTCGCGAGCTTTGTCATTTTGGGGAAATAATAGTCTGTTAAGACCTGCTTGACGTTCTCTTGTGCAGCCCTGTGGGCGCGATTATGTTCGTCCGTCCCAAGATTTCCTTCTCTCTCATTGATGTCGAAGATGTCGGCGACTATCTTCTTACAATGTTGGAATTTAGTTGCTGGGAACGTTCGAACCAGTTCATCTTGAATCTGGGCGAGGGTGTGGAGGTCGCAATGGATCGCGTTGACCACTTTGGGGTTAACTGCAACCTTAATTTCCCTAAATAAAGATTCCCTGTCAACGAAATGAAGAGTATGCCGAGTTTTTTCTCGGAACAATATGACTCTCCTAGTTAAAGGGTACCTTGCCTCCTCAATCACGATCTGATTCCTAAAGCGCAATTTATTGGCTTATCGGTGGTCTCGATGGTGTAAGTGGCGGAAGCTTCGCTATGTATCGTAGCGACATCAGAGCTTGGAGTGTTGTCTACAAGGGAATTCACGTTTTGCCGTGACAATGCATCAGCTACGTGGTTTTCTTTCCCGGGTTTGTAGAATAATCGGGCGCCGGTCTCGTCGATCCGGGCTTTCCAACGCTTTATCTTTGCATTGGGGTTACCCTCGGGAAACTGCAAAGGTCAGAGTTGGTGGTCTGTGAAGATATTGATTTCTCTTGCTCCGTAAATGTATTGACGAAGCTTTGCTAACGCCCATACAATTGCTAGGAGTTCACGCTCGTTAGTAGCGTAGTTCGCCTCTCTGTCTTTGAGAGTTCTAGAAATCATTGTGATTGGACGGCCCTTCTGTGATAGGACTGCCCCAATACCGTATGCCGAGGCGTCGGTGGTCAGATCGAATGGCTGTTTGTAATCGGGGTACATTAGCATGACCTCTTCCGACGCCAGAATATTTCTCAGTTTTTCAAAAGCGTTGCGCTGTTTTTCATTGAAGAACACAGGAATATTCTTTGATTTGTACTTGCTGACTGTGCCGTTTTCACCTTTTAAGATGTCGGACACCGGCTTTGCGATGGCAGCAAAGTCTTTTTACGAAGCACCTATAGTAGCTGGCCAAACCTAAGAAGGATCTAACCTCGTACAGGTTTTTTGGCTCAGGGTAATGCTGGATGGCCCTTACTTTCTCGGGGTCAGTCCTAGCTCCCTGATCGGTGACTATAAAACCAAGGTATTCTACGCTTGTTTTGAAAAACTTAGATTTCTCTTTAGCAACCCTCATGTTTGCTTCACTTAACCTTTTCAAAATCACGTCAACGTGTTTGACATGATCGCTTTAGTTTTTTGAGAAGATTATGACGTCATCTACGTAGACGTAGCATGTCTTGCCAATCTCTTCACGGAGCACATCGTCGATGGCTCTTTGGAAGATGCTCCCCGCGTTCTTTAGACCGAACGGGAGCCAACAAAACTCGTACTTGCCTCCATTTACAGAAAACGAGGTCTTCTCGCGGATCACGTTCCGCCAGAGTTATCTGGTGGTAGCCTGACTTCAGGTCTAGTGTCGTGAAATATTTCGCTTGTCCGAGGTTCGCCAATATCATTGATATGTTTGGCATTGGGTATTTATCTGCAATGGTTTTTGAGTTCAATTTTCTGAAATCTATTACCATGCGTTTTTTCTTGTTACCCTTTTCGTCTACACCTTTTTTGTCAACGACCCAAATTGGGTTATTATACGGTGATTTGGATTTTTGTATGATTTTGTCTTTAAGGAGGTTTTTTACCTCTGAATCGACGAAATCGGCCACACCCATAGGGTAAGGGTATAGCTTAGAATGTATAGGTTCCTCGTCCTCCGTTCGTATGGTTGCTACAACCGAAGTGTTGAACGGTAATGCTTCGTCTGGGTCAGCAAAGGCATTGACCCTGAATTTAGCATTTGTGCGAATTTAGCTTTGACGCAAGACGGGGCATCTATATCTGCTGCTGTCGTGAGGTTAACGCTTACGCGTTTATGATATTGGATGGTCTCGGATTTGGAGCCAATCCTTAATTGCTTGTCTTTTAAGCACAAATCGACTCCCGCTTGAGCTAGGAGGTCATGGCCTATAATGCCATCGAATGTCGACAGATTGTTTAGTAAAAAAAATGAGGCGGTTACGCCGAAGATTTGTATTAAGCATTTTTCAGTTATTTGGTTTGAGCCATGGATTGAATGAATCGAGAATGGCTTATCGACAGGGGTAATGTTTTTTAGTTGCTGAAATGGCTTTATGTAGCTCTTTGCAGCGCCCGTGTCGATTAAAAATTTTTTTGCTGACTCCTGCTACTCTGCGTTGAATGAACGGTAGCAGGGACTCGCCCCTAAAAAATTGACCGCATCTTGGTCTGAATCTGCGTCGCTGTCTATATTGCTGACGGCCGACGTGGCTGCCTCGTTGTAAGAGGGAAATGCTTGTGCCTGAGGTGTGTCCGGCGTGATATGATCAACTCTTTGTCGCTGATCTTGTCCAGACGTGCGCTGAGAAGCGGAACGTTTCTGGTTTTGGGTATAGTCATTACCCGAGGGGCTTGGCCTTGAAAACGCCGTTTGTTGCCGAAATTTGGACGAAGATGGGTCTACGTCCATTGGCTCCGGCGTGTCTGAGCTATTTGGCTTGCTCTGTGCCTGGTCATTTTGCTTGCTACCCTGCTGTTGCTTAAAGTGTGGGGACTTGGACTGCTTCGGGTTTGACTTTGGGTCTTTCCCTTGAGTCTTCTGTTCCGCTTTGTGGGCTTTTTCTTCTAAACTTTTAGCGAAGTTAGCCGCGAAAGCGTACCTTTCGTGATTTGATTCGATTTCTTGAGCAAGGGCTAAAGCCGTTGGTAGGTCTTTAGGTTTTCGCAGCAAAAAGTACATCTGTGAGGTTGCGTTTAAGCCCAGAAACAAAAACTCGCAACGCATCGTCGCGGAATTTGTTACGTAAGCCCTCAGCTAGGGCTGACTCGTAACTCATGTTGACTTTGTTTATCAACAGTGTGAGCTTTTTCTCTACCTCGTCATAATATTGAAGCAGTGGCATGTTGCCCTGCCTCAATGTACCAAGCTCCTGTTCAATGACATGCATTGGGCGCTTGTCGCTGTATGTGAAGTCGAGGCGATTTATGATCGCCTCAACGTTCAAAACTGTAGCGAAAGAGGCAAGAACTGCATCCGCAGGGCCTCGAATTTTACTTCTAATTATAATTACTGCCTGATAATGGCGCGAGCTACCATTATATGGCTTGAAAATTTCGTAGGCGGCTAGCGCCGCTTGTCTCCAAGAGACATACGACTCTTGGGCCCCTGTAAACTCTTGCAGACATTTGACGGCATCCAGTGGCTCGTCACAACGTATGTCGCTTCTTATCTCAACGGCCTTGTATTCTTCAACTACAGGCGGTGTAATTTGAACTGAAGCTACTTGGTTGGACAACTCATTAATTCTCTGAATTAATGCTTGCTGCTCACGTTCGTGGGCGACAGCTTGCTCAGCTAAAGCGTTGCGAATCGCTGCCTCAACCACTGTTCTAAGTTGTTCTGGGTCCATGTTTGGTGAAGAAGCAACAAGAATACGTTTGCTCTTTACAATTCTGTTCCTAAGAACTCTAGTATGACTATCAGAGTCTGACTCTGAATCGGAGCAATGTTGCTGAGGGGTTCTGTAGCTTGAAAACGGCGAGCTCATCGGCCCGAACGTTGAATGGGTACGGAAAAGAAAACAACCAAACTCATGAGTAGGCGACTGAGCGCAAAAACAACAAAAAAAATTCAACGGGTCGAATTACGAATGATGCAAAGCTAAAAACTTTTTTCGTAAACAATGTGGCAAAAAGAAATAAACACAGTTCTTACTTAAAATGTTTTTTTTTTTTTTTTTTTTTTTTTAATTCTAAGTTGCAAAATTTAATGAAGCAGTTTAACTTTCGATTAATTTAATTTGCTAAGCAGACTTAAAAACTTTGTTAAAAGGAACTCCACTTACATGACTTGTTACGAAAATTTATAGGGTAGGAAAGGGTATATTTCCCACGCAGCAGTCACTGGTTTGTTGTTATTATAATGGGGTAGGCTTCCCGCGCAGCAGTCACTGGTTTGTAGTTGTCGTTGTTTTTTTTTTTTTTTTATTTTCAGCGTTTGCTGTTGTTCTTATTGTTGTCACTTTAGTTTTTACTTTTAGCGTTTGCTGTTGTTTTTTGTTTTTCTTTTGTTTTTATTGTTGTCACTTTGGTTTTTGTTTTTAGCGTTTGCTGTTGTTTTTTGTTTTTCTTTTGTTTTTAGTGTTTGTCACTGTATTAATGTCGTTGCTGGTCGAGCAACGTTGTTGATTTCTTGTTTTTATAACGCGATATTAAAACACGCGCGGGTAATTAAAATTACCACTAGTTGGGCGCCAATTATTTGAATCAATAAAATGATTTTACTTTAACCAAGAGTTTGATTAAATTGATAACACCTGAAATCCAAGAACTTGAAATGAAAGGCGGAGTATTTCTTATTACTGTTTATTACAGGGCCGATGTGCCTCTGTTCGAATAAAGAAATGAACTAAAACATAAATTCAAACAAGACAATCCCGCAACTTATGATTACGAGATCGTTTCATAGCGGCCACGCAAATATGTCGTGGTTGCCGGCTATGCAACGACATCCGGTCAAATGCTTATTCAGCTATTTGGCCAGTGTCGTATTCGGTCAGCGAACTCAGACCGTTTGTTTGTCTTAACTTACATACGTATGCACGAGGACTTGGTCGCTTCGCTTCGCTTCTCTTCTCTTCTCTACGGCTCACACACTCACACCCTTCACAGTCGTGTTAAATTCGCCGATCATAGCGCAAGTGCTCGGAAAAGCAGACACAAAATCAAAATCTTTGACATTGTCGTGTTTGTCGACGTGTGTGCTTTAATTAATAAATAATTTGTCTGCCAAAAAAGGTATTTACATACCAACATTACTTACAATAAATTATTTGTCTGCCAAAAAAGGTATTTACATACCAACATTACTTACTTACTCATATATACATACCCAATTAGTATATTTGTTTTCTTTTGAATTATACATATATTTATTAAAATTGTTAAATATTTGAGCGGGAAAAAAGTTTTCCTCGCGCTTTATATATGTGCAGCAGCAGCAGCAGCAACAAGAACAACAACAACAACAAAAACAGCAAAATAGCGAGTTGGCGATATAACTATCGACAACGAAAGTTGTGCCGTCGACTAACAAAATAAAACCTCTTCACCTAGAAATCAAAATTAAATAATATTAACTGCCGCAATTGTCGGCCAAACAACTAACCAATCAATTAATTATTTAATAAATAAATAAATAAAATTAATAATTAATGTTAAATTAAACTAAATAAAATAACAATAAACTATAGTAGTCACAAACTGCCGCTAAATTCGGCCAAATACTAAAACAACTAAGAATAACTTACTAACGCTAGGCTTAGCGAAATACACAACTGAAATATCCAGTTACTGTACGAGCATCCCGCCTTAACATAAAAACTTTCACCCAGCTGACAAACAATAAAATAATAATAAAAAAATAATAAAATAATAAAAAAAAATAATAATAATAAATAATAAATAAATAAATAAGTAAACAAATAAATAAAGAAATAAATTAATAAACTACTAATCAATACTAAAATACTAATGCTTTGATTGCTGCTTGCTGCTGCTGCCATCCTTATCTCTATCCCTCTCTGGGAAGTCGCACTTGTCACCTCATTTCTGAAATGTCCTCACAGCACATACATGCATATAGACATATATGCATATATGCACAAGGACCAAACTGCCCAGATCTAACTCACACACTCTGTATAATCTTTCTCAAACCAACTTACCTGTTATATAACAATTTTATAAAAAAAAACCGTTTTTTTTTTGCTTTATTTTCTCTACCCTATTTTCTGAACAGAATAATTAAAAAAAAAAATAAATAAAGATGCCAAATCAAACCGACAATAAACCAACCACTATCAGTAACATACTAGTTATCCCCAAAAACAATAACCCAAATTCTAAAGTCCTCCAAGAAATTAAAGAACAAACCAAGAAGTTCCTGGCCAATAAACTGGAACTAAAAGAAATTAAAATTGATACAGACAAGGCTAACAGTGACACGGAGGGAGCCAAAACAATAAAAAAAAGATGCCAAATCAAACCGACAATAAACCAACCATTATCAGTAACATCCTAGTTACCCCCAAAAACAATAACCCAAATTCTGAAGAGACTAATAGTGACATGGAGGAAGTCAAAGCTGGTATGACCAAAAAACGGAGCAAAGAGAATAGTCCCAAAGAAAATATTGTGGATATTGAGAGCGTCGGCGAGGGAGAGGATGACTGCGGTACGGAAAACAAAGTCCCCGTCGTTCTGGAGCCCCAAAGCGGCGTGAGCAATGAAGGTGTCGGTGGTTGCGGGGACACGGAGGAGGTCAAGGTCGGGATGACCAAGAGGCGTGGCGCTGAGAGGGCTTCTTTTCTCGGAAAGAGATCTGTCTTTCCCATCCTACACCCAAAACTCCCAAAAAATTCCAAGAATCCCCAAGGGGCAGCAGGAGTCAATAAAAAATAATAATGATCCCGAAGGACATGTTGTAGACATCGAGAGCATCAGCGAGGGGAGGATGACTGCGGTGCTGAACTGAGGTCTAAGTGGACAAGCTCCCGCCGTTCTGGGACTCCAACCAGAAACAAACAGCAACAACAACGATGAAAACAAACCGCTAAAAATAATCATCCCTATATCGCCGACGCGGATGCTCTTTTAAACAAGGCTGCACAGCTGTTTGGAAGTGGGTTCCAGGTCAGAGCAAATACGGGACTTGGTCTTGAAATCCAAGACTCAGACTCTGTCACTCATGTTGGACTCCAGAAGCTTTGCTTCGATGAAAAACTTAAATACAAAATACCAAACAGCAGCGACCTACAAAGGTATAGAATAATCATAAAAGGACTCCACGCTGCAACCGACATCAACTGGATCTCGGAACAGCTAAAAAAGAACGGACATACACCCTGCTACATTACAAATATAAAGGGAGGTTTCTCAGGTCAACCAACAAACGCCTTTAAAGCAGACCTAGTAAACCAAAAAAAAAAAACAACAAAAACGTACTAAATATAAAAACACTTGGACCGTACAAAGTCACAGTTGAGCTCCCAAACACCAGAAGAAGAGCCTACCAATGCCACAAGTGCCAAAGCTTTGAACATGTAATGAGGGATTGCCAGGCTAAGGAGTTTACATGCTTTAAATGTGCTGGTAAGCACCCCTCACACGCATGCTCAAAGCCCCGAGATGTAGACGGCCTGTGTGTGAATTGCGGAGGAAATCACGTGGCAACCTACCGCGGTTGCCATTTTTACAAATTAGCATCCCGAAGGCAGATGGCCAATAAACAAAAGGATGCTCTGACAGAAATTCAAACCTTGGTCACCAAACATAATTGATTTAAATCTTAATTTGAGTTACTCAAAACAAAGAAACAAACAAAAAAGAGTTTTTGTACTAGTTTCGTATTATATTTGATTTGAAATAATAATTTAATTGATTTGATTTAACTTGATTTGGGTTGCTTTAAACAAATGAAACAAAGAGTTCTGTATTAGTTCGTATTTATATTTGAAATTGATTTGAATTAAATAATTATAATTGATTTGACTTAACTTAATTTAGATTACTTAAAACAAAAAAAAAAAAAAAAAAAAAAAAAGAATTTTGTATTAGTTCGTATTATGTTTGCATTTAAGTTTGATTTGAATTAGTAATTTAATTGATTTGATTTATTTTGATTTGGGTTACTCAAACACAAAGAAACAAACAAAAAAAAAAAGAGTTTAGTATTAATTTCGTATTATATTTGCATTTAAATTTGATTTGAAATAATAATTTAATTGATTTGATTTAACTTGGTTTAGGTTACTCAAAACAAAAACAAACAAAGAAAAGAGTTTTGTATTTAGTTTCGTATTATATTTGTATTTAAATTTGATTTGAATTAATAAATTTAATTGATTTGACTTAACTTAATTTAGATTACTCAAAACCCAAAAAAAAAAATAGTTTTGTAAATATTTGAGCGGGAAAAAAGTTTTCCTCGCGCTTTATATATGTGCAGCAGCAGCAGCAGCAACAAGAACAACAACAACAACAAAAACAGCAAAATAGCGAGTTGGCGATATAACTATCGACAACGAAAAGTTGTGCCGTCGACTAACAAAATAAAACCTTCTTCACCTAGAAATCAAAATTAAATAATATTAACTGCCGCAATTGTCGGCCAAACAACTAACCAATCAATTAATTATTTAATAAATAAATAAATAAAATTAATAATTAATGTTAAATTAAACTAAATAAAATAACAATAAAACTATAGTAGTCACAAACTGCCGCTAAATTCGGCCCAAATACTAAAACAACTAAGAATAACTTACTAACGCTAGGCTTAGCGAAATACACAACTGAAATATCCAGTTACTGTACGAGCATCCCGCCTTAACATAAAAACTTCACCCAGCTGACAAACAATAAAATAATAATAAAAAAATAATAAAATAATAAAAAAAATAATAATATAAATAATAATAAATAAATAAATAAGTAAACAAATAAATAAAGAAATAAATTAATAAACTACTATCAATACTAAAATACTAATGCTTTGATTGCTGCTTGCTGCTGCTGCCATCCTTATCTCTATCCCTCTCTGGAAGTCGCACTTGTCACCTCATTTCTGAAATGTCCTCACAGCACATACATGCATATAGACATATATGCATATATGCACAAGGACCAAACTGCCCAGATCTAACTCACACACTCTGTATAATCTTTCTCAAACCAACTTACCTGTTATATAACAATTTTATAAAAAAAAACCGTTTTTTTTTTGCTTTATTTTCTCTACCCTATTTTCTGAACAGAATAATTAAAAAAAAAATAAATAAAGATGCCAAATCAAACCGACAATAAACCAACCACTATCAGTAACATACTAGTTATCCCCAAAACAATAACCCAAATTCTAAAGTCCTCCAAGAAATTAAAGAACAAACCAAGAAGTTCCTGGCCAATAAACTGGAACTAAAAGAAATTAAAATTGATACAGACAAGGCTAACAGTGACACGGAGGGAGCCAAAACAATAAAAAAAAGATGCCAAATCAAACCGACAATAAACCAACCATTATCAGTAACATCCTAGTTACCCCCAAAAACAATAACCCAAATTCTGAAGAGACTAATAGTGACATGGAGGAAGTCAAAGCTGGTATGACCAAAAAACGGAGCAAAGAGAATAGTCCCAAAGAAAATATTGTGGATATTGAGAGCGTCGGCGAGGGAGAGGATGACTGCGGTACGGAAAACAAAGTCCCGTCGTTCTGGAGCCCCAAAGCGGCGTGAGCAATGAAGGTGTCGGTGGTTGCGGGGACACGGAGGAGGTCAAGGTCGGGATGACCAAGAGGCGTGGCGCTGAGAGGGCTTCTTTTCTCGGAAAGAGATCTGTCTTTCCCATCCTACACCCAAAACTCCCAAAAATTCCAAGAATCCCAAGGGGCAGCAGGAGTCAATAAAAAATAATAATGATCCCGAAGGACATGTTGTAGACATCGAGAGCATCAGCGAGGGGGAGGATGACTGCGGTGCTGAACTGAGGTCTAAGTGGACAAGCTCCCGCCGTTCTGGGACTCCAACCAGAAACAAACAGCAACAACAACGATGAAAACAAACCGCTAAAAATAATCATCCCTATATCGCCGACGCGGATGCTCTTTTAAACAAGGCTGCACAGCTGTTTGGAAGTGGGTTCAGGTCAGAGCAAATACGGGACTTGGTCTTGAAATCCAAGACTCAGACTCTGTCACTCATGTTGGACTCCAGAAGCTTTGCTTCGATGAAAAACTTAAATACAAAATACCAAACAGCAGCGACCTACAAAGGTATAGAATAATCATAAAAGGACTCCACGCTGCAACCGACATCAACTGGATCTCGGAACAGCTAAAAAAGAACGGACATACACCCTGCTACATTACAAATATAAAGGGAGGTTTCTCAGGTCAACCAACAAACGCCCTTTAAAGCAGACCTAGTAAACCAAAAAAAAAAACAACAAAAACGTACTAAATATATAAAAACACTTGGACCGTACAAAGTCACAGTTGAGCTCCCAAACACCAGAAGAAGAGCCTACCAATGCCACAAGTGCCAAAGCTTTGAACATGTAATGAGGGATTGCCAGGCTAAGGAGTTTACATGCTTTAAATGTGCTGGTAAGCACCCCTCACACGCATGCTCAAAGCCCCGAGATGTAGACGGCCTGTGTGTGAATTGCGGAGGAAAATCACGTGGCAACCTACCGCGGTTGCCATTTTTACAAAATTAGCATCCCGAAGGCAGATGGCCAATAAACAAAAGGATGCTCTGACAGAAATTCAAACCTTGGTCACCAAACATAATTGATTTAATCTTAATTTGAGTTACTCAAAACAAAGAAACAAACAAAAAAGAGTTTTGTACTAGTTTCGTATTATATTTGATTTGAAATAATAATTTAATTGATTTGATTTAACTTGATTTGGGTTGCTTTAAACAATGAAACAAAGAGTTCTGTATTAGTTCGTATTTATATTTGAAATTGATTTGAATTAATAATTTAATTGATTTGACTTAACTTAATTTAGATTACTTAAAACAAAAAAAAAAAAAAAAAAAAAAAAATTTTTGTATTAGTTCGTATTATGTTTGCATTTAAGTTTGATTTGAATTAGTAATTTAATTGATTGATTTATTTTGATTTGGGTTACTCAAAACAAAGAAACAAACAAAAAAAAAAAAGAGTTTAGTATTAATTTCGTATTATATTTGCATTTAAATTTGATTTGAAATAATAATTTAATTGATTTGATTTAACTTGGTTTAGGTTACTCAAAACAAAACAAACAAAGAAAAGAGTTTTGTATTAGTTTTCGTATTATATTTGTATTTAAATTTGATTTGAATTAATAATTTAATTGATTTGACTTAACTTAATTTAGATTACTCAAAACAAAAAAAAAATAACAAAAAAAAAATAGTTTTGTATTAGTTCGTGTTATGTTTTGCATTTAAATTTAATTTGAATTAGTAATTTAATTGATTTTGATTTAACTTGATTTGGGTTACTCAAAACAAAGAAACAAACAAAAAAAAAAAAAAAATAGTTTTGTATTGATCTCGTAATATGTTTGCATTTAAATTTGATTTGAACTGATGATTTGAGTGATTTGATTTAACTTGGTTTAGGTTATTCCAAACAAAAAAAAAAAAAAACAAACAAGGAAAAGAGTTTTGTATTAGTTTCGTATTTACATTTGAATTTGATTTAAATTAATAATTTAATTGATTTGACTAAACTTAATTTATATTACTCAAAACAAAAAAAAAAAAAAAAAAAAAAAAAAGAGTTTTATATTAGTTACGTATTATATTTGCATTTAAATTTGATTTGAATTAATAATTTTAATTGATTTGACTTAACTTAATTTAGATTACTCAAAACAAACAAAAAAGAGTTTTGTTATAATTCGTATTATGTTTGCATTTAAATTTGATTTGAATTAGTAATTTGGTTGATTTGATTTAACTTAATTTGGGCTACTCAGGACAAAGAAACAAACAAAAGTTTTGTCTTAGCTACATTTACATTTGAACTGAATTGACTTAGTTTTAATAATAATAATTTACTCTGAACTACTTAACTACTTAATTGATTTGATTTAACTTAAAAAAAAAAAAAACAAACAAAATTTTGTCTTGATCGCCGGAAGTCACACGGAGCCAAATCAGGCGAATACTGCGGTTGTGGAACGATGTGCGCCGAATTTTTTGACGAAATGGTCAAGAAAAACGTGTACAGAAATTGGTCGTTTTAGGTACCAAACGAGATTTAACTTTTAGATCACTCGCGTTCAACAACAATTAGAGTCCACCCGGGGGCGCCATGAAAAATCACAAGAGTTTTTATGATTATTAATATTCCGCTTTATTCGCGAACACAAAGAGTAGGCCTAATTGTTGTTGGTACAACGAAAACGAAACGAAAAGAGTGATGACGCGCTGATAAGTTCTTGATTTCAACTGTCTTTATAATTCTATGCTAAGTTACATTAAGCATAACTTAATTAGAGCGGCGAAGCGAGGCGAATTCACTCAGAGAGCAACAAACGAAAGCTTTATTGCGCTCTCGCTTCGCCCTAATTCTAACAACTTCATTTGGTATTTCATGCTCTTAACTAATGTTACTCAAATGCGCCAACACCAAATATACCATCTGGTATATTTTTAGTATTTTTGCAGTACACCCGGTATATTTTGAGAAAAATACCGCAAAATATATTTCTTTTGTTTAAAATGGGTAGCGGGTATCTCACAGTCGAGTAAACGCGATTGTAGCTTTCTTACTTGTTTCTTTAATAACTTTGACAATTTTTATTTGATAGAAACTAAATTTTCAGGAATCAAAAAGACTATAGTTCTTAATGTATACCCCAAAATCGACTCTAGCTTTATTATTACGCTTGTTATTCGATTTTTTTTATTTTCGGGGCGGAAGTGGGCGTGGCAAAAATTTGAAGCAAACATGATCTGTGTGCAACATAACAAATGCGTCGAAAAAAATTATAGAATATAGAATATATAGAAAATTATAGCTCTATCTCTTATAGTCTCTGAGATCCAGTGTTTCATGTGGACAGACGGACAGACGGCATGGCTAGATCGTCTCGGCTGTTGACGCTGATCAAGAATATACAAACTTTATAGGGTCGGAGATGCCTCCTTCTACCTGTTACGTTTCCTACCGCACACAAAGTTATAATATCCTTCTACCCTATGGGTAGCGGGTATAATGATTCCTGAAAATTGCGATCAGCTAAAAATTGCCGAAGTTATTAAAAGAAATACTTTGTATGGGCAAAAACGCATTAGTTACTATGGCTGAGAATGTGGTATACTGTGCCGTCTGTGAAATATTTAGATTAAGGTACTATATCGATGTGCAAAATATACAATTTGGGCATATTTTAAATATTTTTACAGTATATTATGTTGGTATATATTTTTGCTTTTGTTCAAAATGAGTAGCGGGTATCTCACAGTCGAGCATACTCGACTGTAGTTTTTCTTTATTTTTTTATGTTCTTTGCATGATCAGCTTAAAAGTATGCAATATTCTGTTCTCATGTTTACATAAATTAAGAACGTAAACAGTACATTTTACTTATTTGCCTGCTGCAATTCTCAAGTGGTTTTGTCGGCGTTTGACGACCCGGATGCCATCTGCATGGCGATTGAGTCGCTCATCACGGACGTTGGCGTATGCGTGAGTGTCACTGAAAGATTTGGCTGTCAAAGTTTATTACATTTTTAAATAAAACATATTTTCGTTGGGATAAAAAATTGCTCATTTAATAGCCGGCAATTAAATGGAACTGCGTTCATAAAACTATTTAATATATATATTTGAAATTTAAGGTTAAAAGTGCCGTAATTAAAATCACTAAACTAATAATTGAAATATTTTGCTAAAAACTCACTTTTGATATGCAAAAGTGTGTTTTGTTTTTTTTGTGGCTGCAGTTTTTGGCTTTATGCTGTATTTAATCTCTTTGAAGCACCCTCAACGGTAAATTACGAGAGCTCTTCTTCTTCCAGCTTCCCTAACAAATTTGATGGTGACATATGATTTTTAAATTCAATTCAAAGAGGGGAAAAAAAAAAAAAGAGGAAATCATAACATGAACTGAAATTGCCTGAACAATTACAATAGCAAATAGAGAGAGAAAGAGGAGAGAGATATAGATAGATAGAGAGAGAGAGAGAGAGTAATATTGTGTATTTAACAATATTTTTCAGTCTCTAGCTCTTTATATAATAGATATGTAAGTACATACTATATAATAATTAATTTTTACCAACGATCTGGTCGTCTACTTGCGTGCGCCTTTCTCGATAAGTAAGTTCCGCGGTCGTGAAGTGCCGGCACGACTAGCCTCCATAAGAGGCGTACGTTTGTCGCCGTCATATGCTCCACATTAGAGCGCCATAAGATAGGAGCACAAGTAGCCGCAACGGTGTGTCCTTTCTTACACGAAATCATGAGCGCCGTTTCTCATTTCCCATCTCTGCATCCACAGCCACCGCACGTTCCCATCAATTTCACCATTCTCTGGTCCCCTTCGCCAGCTGCCATCATTAGATATGTGTTGCCATTTTGAAATGGCCCATTAATGTTGCCGCCGGCCTCAATGGCAAAGTGGGTAACGTCAAGGTGACTATTGGAAATTGCACATTCCAAGCGGCGATGGCAGTGGAAAGGTGGAACTATTGATTTCGCTCCGTATTCTAAGATAATACAATCCACTACTGCCACTTGGCCACCTTTTGAAGCCGCTGAAAGAGCGAAGTTCAAATATCAGCGCCAGCTTCCAGTAGGATATAACAATTCGGGATGACCCTTGTAACTAGCCACTGACAATGCATCTCGTTTGTGCTCATTGGAGCGGGTGTTGATGCTTGCTCACACGCTCGAGAAGCACCTATGAGAGAGACATTAAACATTAGATTAATCAGCAGATTAAAATGTGAGAGTAGTTTATACATTCTGTATACTGCCTATGATCGATACTAACTTGGCTATTCCACATGCCCGCCACATGCGGCCTTCATCAGCGGTGTACGTCCAACACATTGTGCTCATTCAAGCTAGCGCCGTGGCTTAGCAGTACATTTACCACATCAAGATAACCGCCCGAGTTACCACCACTGCTTCTTCCCCTACCTCTGTCTCGCCTCCGCCAACAAACCGCCACGAGCGACCCATATGGTCACTCGGTATGTTAACATTGTTGCAACATTGTTGACATCCGCTGGATATGCTGATCCACGTCTGGACTATTTTGCGACTAAGCGAAAATAGCCCAACGGCAGCGATCAAGCCAGCTGCTTTCGAAATCCGCCGACAATGCAGATTTCGATCCATTCCATATTCCATGTACCATAGAACCTAAGCATTTTATAATAAAGAATTATTCTCAACAAGCAATTCAAACAAGACGTTGTCATATCTTGGAACTTAATCTCATAATTTATTATAACTTGACTCAAGACTCAATAATGGCGCAGCGCCGCTTTACGGACTTCTCCCGGAGGATGAAGATTACAATAATATTCCTAATGTAACGATAAGTTGTTAACAAAATGTGTGTAAAAAAAAAAGAAGAAAGAAAAGAAACTTTGTGCAAAAGAAGTGTATACATAACATAATAATGAATTAAAAAAAAAAAATGTTCGGACAGTGAGTTCGGAATATCAAATTGTAATGCCAAACAGTGAACTATTAAACAAAAATAAGTGAAACAAAAGTTGTTGGTATGTGTAAAAGTGTAATTTAGTTTCAACATCAATCGAGAAATTGTGAGTGGTTTCGACGCATTAGCCGCCGCGCGAACGTTGTGCCAACAATTCTGGTTTGATCATTTAGTAGCAAATCAAAATTCTTGTTGGACCCCGATACGGTCTGACGCAGGTTCAGGGCGAACATGTGTGACAGTTGGTGCGATACAAATGTTGCGAGTCTCGTTGGTGTTGGCTCAAATCACAAACAAGTGCACAGCCATTTAGGGCAAATGGTTTGAGCTACTCGATGTTGTGTGTTGGGGTGCTACTGCAGTCCTTAAGAGACATTGAAGAAACATTACTTATTCACTGTACGGACAAAAGGATGAGCCAACCTTAATGCGCGAATGCACGTTTGGCTCAAAAGAACTCTCTATTCAAAACCTTTATGACCAGATTTCAAGATGCAATGCAGCACTCATAGGTTACGGAAAACGAGGAGTCTGAACCATTATTGGTAAGGACTAAAAAGCAAAATGTTTTCCAGTGCAAGTCTGCACGTGTTTGACGGCTTGACGGTCCACTTGGAGGCACTATTAGGTCTATGAGACCTGATAACCTCAGAGAAGCCTACAGATTGGCAATTAAGGAGGACATTACATTAGACAGAGACAAGACAATCCGGAAAAGCGAAATTGGAATAAGCGCTAATCCGACTTCAGACACTAACTCAACAATAACCAAATTAGAAATGGAAAAATAATCAACAGGAAATAACCAAGAAATCAACAAGGAAAACAATCAATACGGATATAATCAACAGGGAAATAGTCAGTACAAACAATCAACAGGGAAATAATCGTTACAAATATAACCAAACAGGGTAATAATCAGAACAGAATGGCCAATCAGGGATACAACAATAGCAACGCCTTTAATCAGAAGAATCATTCTAACCAGGGCAATAGCCCTCCTACTCCCACAACATCATTCAGGAAACGCAAAACTCACATTCTGAACAACAACAATACGAACTGCACAACATTTAACAGAGGGAGAAAAATTTTCAAGGACGGCCTCCGATCCATCTTAACAAAGATTATGGCCCTATACGTTGCCGTGTTTAATCATTAATCCTTTATGTTTTCTGGTAGACAGCAACACTATATAGAATTGACCAACCGTCATAATAAAGAAGTTTTAAATAACCACAACAACTCTAGCAACAAAGGGTCGATTTGTTTCCGCTATTCAAAGAATTCCAAACACGAAAACGACTTCTCCATTGAAGTTTATTTCACTTCATGATTATCCTCCATGGATAGGATAGGCAACATCGACTGTACTGCTCACAATTACGCCGATTCTCAACATGACTGAATAGTCTCCAACTTAAACCTATGACAATTACGACTTTTTCAGAAAAGAAACACAGCTACAAAAGTTTACATAATCGAAGAATTCTTCTAAGGTCGTAGTTTATCTTTACGTGTAATTTGAACACGGCACTTCTTCTGTGAGGATCTATCAAACATTATAACAACTTGATAATTCCGGTGGCTTTTATGAAGCCAATGAATAAATATAGTTTGATGGGGTGGTAACTATGCGCCACGACAGAACTTGTACTAAAGATTCACATCTTAAAAGGTCGATCAACTATCATAAGAGATAATTTTTAGAATTTGATCTAAACATCTAAGACGATCCAAACCACAAAATGTAAAAAGACGAATAATGTGTGGCATTAAATGCGATCATTTTAAATGCCGGAAGACTCTGGCTTAAGGAAGCTTGCAAAGAGTTACTATCTTTCGCATACTGAAAAACAAAACTTTCTTAACAAACACAATTAAAACACCAAATCAAACACTGACGACATTCTATCTATATAATAGACCGTTAGATACAGTAGAGTTGAAAGTCAGGAATCCAAACGCACTAAACAATACTCACCAAGACATATTAAGCATAGCCCATAGCCTGGAGCGCTCCTATACTGTAGCCACAAAATCGAATGACCGTACAAAAAAGAAGTGAGATTGTCATAGATACTATGAAGCTTAACGAGAAGACCATAAAAGGATAAAATATACAATGCCGAATTAACGAAAGCTAGATCAAGATCGAGCGAAGGCAAATATTCACGGCTGATTTAGCAAGTGGTTACCACCAAATCGAATGGAGCAGAAGACTCACAAAACAGCTTCAGGCAGAAAGTGGTCACTAGAGTTCATAAGAAGCCATTTGGGCTTACTATAACGCCCCAGCCTACCTTTCACGTATATGGATAATAAATTTATAAGCCGACCTCAAGAGGAAAATGTTTTTTAGTATATTTAGACGATTATAATTGTCCTTCTCGTTCATCATTGCAAGAACACATAAATGATTACACAGAGTACTCTGAAACTAGTGAGGCAATCTTAAACTATCAACCGGACAAATCCGATTTTTCCGTAAAGGAATACGAATAATTTGGGACACGTAGTCACGAATGAGGGGATAAAAACATAACCCAAAAGAAATTCACGGGCGATTAAAGCGTTTCCAATTCTTGAAAACCAAGAAGGAAATTAAATCATTCTAGGCTCTTAGGTTGTATTAATAAGGAAATTCATTAGGAGTTTGCTTCAATCACAAAAGCCTTTGACCAGCAACTAAAAGGAAGAAAATGGTCAAGATTGATGAAGATACATCAGAGCTTTGAAAAATGCAAAATCTTACTTTCGCATGACAATCTTTCAATAAACCTGATTTTATTACAAAACATTTGTAATAAACGGATGCCAGCAACGTGGCAATCGGGAGTAATATCGCAGGGCAACCAGGCATTGACGACCGTATCATTTGCTAGTAGAACACTGTCCGACACAGAGTGAATTATCTACAGTGGAAGGAAATGGTTAGCCATCATCTGGGCGACAAAATAACTTAGACATACTTGATTCGGAGGCAATAATTACAAAATCAAAGACGGCCACCGACCTTGACATGGTTTGAATGAACTTTAAGAACCCAATTCCAAGTTAGGTTTCGTTGAAACTCCACTTTTGGGTACGACTATAGAGTGGGAATACAAGGGAGGCTGAAAACGTGCTGGCTGACGATGCGCTTGAGTCGCGTGAAAACTAACGTCGACTTGACACAAACAACCAGGACATTAAAAGCTCCAATTCCCCCTGCAACTGGATTCAATTTACAAATTTATCAACTCAAACAGGACCCAACCTAACAAATCACACAGATCAATATTCCAGAACAAATAGAAAACCTTCCCGAAAAAAGAATTTACCGAAGAGATTGGTCAATAATTTTCAAAGAATCAGAATCACCCGCATAGAAACTTTACGCTATCATGAAGATAATTGGCATATTACACATTTTCAATCAAACATATACAAAATATTTTGCGAATTCAGGGTTAATACAGATAGTTTTAGTGTAACGTACTACTAAAGATTTAAACTAAGACGGGGACAAGACACTTACTATCAGCGATTAATCCGACAATCCAGAGGTATAGATGAACATCATCAACTTTAAACGAAGCGTCATTCATATATGAATACAGAAATTGCAAATTATAAATGACTGTGACTTTGCCAGTCCTAAATACGACAGACAGCCCGCAGAAAAAACAATTCGCAAGTAACCGGAAACACCGGACTACCATTATCTATTGTCCATATCGACTTATAAACCATAAACGTAAAGACATATTTACGCATAATGAAAAACAAAAAAATTTCCCCGTTAGATTTTTTCGGGCCTAGTTATTGGGGGAAAATATACAAAGGGTTTTTGGGCCCCCCACAAAGCCCCTTTATTAAGGGAGAAAATTTGAGTATTAAATTAAATTGGGAGCGTTTAAAGGCTCTTACAAACTTTTTGAATACATTCGGTATACCCAAAATAGTAACACTGACAGGAGCGATTTCTCGAGGAAGATTTTTAAAGACTCTCTGTTCTGCAATACAAATAGATACCACATTACTTCTTTCAAGTTTCAGTAACGCTCCGTCGAAAGACTCATTTGACATTGCACGAAATTTACACGTATTATATATAGGCGGTAATAAGAGGAAAAACTAGAAATCAATCATGAATGATATTTTTTGAATGAATTTTTAACTTATAAACAAGCATACATCAGCTACGAAACTAGACACCTCACGAGCTCTTTACTGGAGAGAACAAACCATTCTAGGGAAATAGAATTCAAACACGAACATAGACTTTTTTACAGAATTAAACGAATTAGGGCCAACTAACCCCAGAAATAGCACTAAAGGCCAAGAAAGGGTCAAAATTAAGGACAGACAAACAACTTTGGACAGGGAGCGCCTATTCCTGTAGAACAGATGAATTGAGCATATTTAGGAAATAAACAGAAGGAAAAACTAACCCCTAGGTTCTCTCACATAAAGTGTCGGAAGACAATGGGGTAAAATTACTCCACTAAAGGACAAATTACACAAAGACAAGATTAAAAGAAGAACTATAAATTAAAAGTGATATTTCAACTCCCTAATTTCTCAAAAATAGTTTTCAGGGATAGCCTGTTTCGGCCAGAATTCCAGGATTCGACCTCTGCACCAATCCCCTTTCAATAAAAACGTCTAAGGAGATGCAAGGTAATACGCTCTTTCCGAACTATAGCGCACGATAGATTTAACAGATTTCCATTCAAAAAATATTAAAAAATTGAGGAAAATATTAAGATTAAATGGATATAGACTTTTTCCAAATTAATTGCTCCTTACAAATAAAAATTTAAACATTATATGATAGGATTCTTCTAATCCATCGAATATAGAAAGAAAGAGGAGCTAATGGCCTCGGTAGTTGTTAAGATCATTACGGCAATATGGATCCGCGGATGGAAAGTAAAATCAACAAACTCAAGAATTGGAAGAATAGAATATAATTTTTGAGTATACCATTTAAAGAATCAACTTAGTTTATTATTCAATTATGAATCGATAGATTTAAAAATATTACTGAACATATAAAAACTGAACCAAACTATCAAACTTTGTAAACATTTTAAGGACACGTAATATATACGTTAACACAAGAAACAGAGAAAATACACATGTTAACAATACTTTAATCGGCTGGCCTATAGGTATAGACGTTTTAAGTTTAATCACGGTTGAAATAATTTGCCGAATAGAAGCTCTATTAGCTAAATCAAGATTCAATTCCGAATTTATTTTGGAGGTCCTTAGAAGTCCAGTTATTAAAGACATTCTTTCGGACAAGAACATTAACATAGAAATGAGGAGCATTAGGTCATTCAACTTGGCGAAACAACTAATGAACATAAAATATTTTTAAAATTAAAGTAAGGGATATTCGACAAAAGAAGTCTATACCTAGCACACATGGTACCATTCCCTTAAATAATACATTTTGTAATACTTCTAATTTTTTAATTGGTTCAACACATGCCAAAATTTCAATTTATGTAGCTGCTAGAATTTAAATGTCTAAAAATTCATAAATTTGTACGTTTGTATAATGCGGAGTTTGGGCGGACGAGGCAAGCGAGATTGCATCAGGAAAATTTGGAGGATGGCCTGCTACCTGCGACTGGCAGAATCGGAAACGACGAATAATTGAGCGGAAATTTGAAATTTGCATCATGAACGCATTTGTTAACAGTTCAACACTCAACCTTCGGGCGGGATTAATACAGTATCAACGGCACAGGGCGGTTTTAGCTACAAAATATGCAACGTAGAGATAATACTAATCACTATGACGATTCGAGTTAATTTCTTGGAGGATGTGAAGATCTCTTACCACGCACAAGCTAATACTGGTTAAGAATGACGACAAGAAAACTTAATACTACGTGCACTTGGAGCTGCAATCTGAACAACACTCAAGAGATTACTAGAAGTCAAGGAGGCACACAGCACATAATCTCTCTGATACTCATAGGCTAGGAATACTAGTGGCCTGCTAATCATCATTGTTGCTGAAAGGTAAGACATAATTTTTCATCCAGGCGAGACACAAAACAGCGTCGTTCCGACGTTCTTTCGTTCTGGCCGTCACTATATTCCAGGGGGGAGGGAGTACCACAATGCCTCTTTCCTTTACTGTCTCGACATCCGCCCAAAAATCGCACGAGCGACCATATGGGTCACTCGGTATGTTTAACCATTGTTGCAAAATTGTTGACATCGCTGGATATGCTGAACCGTTGGACTATTTTGCGAATAAGCGAAATAGCCCAACGGCAGCGTCAGCCAGTGCTTCGAATCCGCCGACAACTGGGATTTCGATTCATCATATTCCATGTACTATAAACTAAGCATTTTTTATAATAAAAGAATTATTCTCACACGTCAAGTTCAACAAAGACGTTTTTTGTAATATCTTAGGAACTCTAATTCATAATTTATTTTACCTTGGACTCAGACTCTAATCCCGGCTGGCAACGATGAGCGCGTTTCCCCATTTTCACATTTTTTCATTCACGTTAAAGTTTTTCGTAGCATCAGTAGACAGATATCCAAATGACCGAAAGCAGCGTTCAAAATTAGCGCTGGTCGTTTATTTGATCTTGAATGAAAAACTATTCTTTTAAGAAAATTTTTGTCAGCGCAGAAAATGAACAACAATTGTGAGAACTCTTTGCAGGCGAGAATTGACGGCTCGAGAATAGTGATGGCTCGATTAATGTATGATACTTTAATCGATTAATTGTGTTTATCATTAGCGATTTAATTGTCTGAAAATGGCTTTCGATTTATTGAATCATTAATCGATTTATCACTAACTGTGGAAAAAAGTAAGGTGAATTATGTTTGTAAAATGAAAATCTTATTTATTCTTCTAAATCAATATATGGCATGCCTTTCAAAGTATACCTCTCTCGATAAATACACTTATGCACACATTTTTTCGCTATCCTCGAAACATGTCAAATAGTTCGCTTTTCGGTAATGGCCAACAGTACGCCTTCTTTGATTTAGCTTTTATCTCTCAAGTCGACTCGAAACGCGTTCCCGAAGTGGTCTCTTCAGTTTTGGGAATAGTCAGATGTCACACGGAGCCACAGTGGCGAATACTGTGCGTTGTGGAACGATGTGCGCCAGGAATTTTGCTGAAATGGTCAGAAAAACGTGTACAGAAATTGGTCGTTTAGGTACCAAAACGAGATTAAACCTTTTCGTAGGCCCAAATGTCTTCAACATGGTTTTTCACACAGATTGATAGCTGGCAGAGGGAGAGTCAGCACTGCAATGTGGCACAATTAGGAGGAGCGATTTGTAGAGATGACTGCAAGGCCGCCGCAACCGTATTGCAGTTTGGGAGTTGTCCTAAGGGGAAGCAGGGAAACGCCAACATTCTACCAGATGTGAGTTATGTGCAAGTGCCAGTGCGACACACTGAAGAATGTACCAGAAGCGATGAACAGTTGTGGGCCATAGATGAGGTGTAGTTGTGATTAGTATATTTATGTATCTCGACATTTGTTCATATTTGGGCTTCTGCCACTGTAATTCGTGCTTCTTTGTATTCTATTCTTGGTTTCATGGAGCAGTACAGTTTGTTTGCGTTCATAATATACATATATGTTGAATGGAAGATAAATTGTGATTGTAATTTCATATGATTTCGCGATATAGATATACCAGGTATCATCTGATTAAATAAATTCATTAGTCATTTGGATCGACCACAATATATACTTGTTCGTACCCTATTTTGTTTTCTGTCATGAATTTGCGCCATTGTTAATTTATTTGATAAATCTGTAACTACAATGTAAGACAAATGGATCCATCTGGCATAAAGTCAGATAAACATTTGAGTAGAAGCGTTTGGTAAGGGCTGATTTAAGTTTTTTTTGCTCCACGTGCAACCACACAAAGCATAACAACACACCCGCTTACAGGGTGAAGCAGAAAGTGCTACCGATGACAGAAACACAGTGCAGTCAGCATGGCAAAAGTCAATTGTTTGTTTATATTTTATTTGTTTTAGCGACGGCGCGAATTTGTTTTGATTTTCTGTTTTATCATCGCGTTCAACAACAATTAGAGTCAACAGCCGGGGGGCTATGAAAAAGTCCAAGGTTTTTATGAATTATTATATTCGCTTTATTCGCGAAGACAAGAGTAGGCCTAATTGGTTTTTGGTACAACGACAAAGAAAGAAAGAGGTGGATGCGCGTGATAATTGATTTCACTGGTCTTATATTCTTGCTAATTTTAAGCCTAACTTAACTAGAGCGGACGAAGCGAGGCGAATTCACTCGAGGCAAAGAAAGCTTTATTGCGCTTGCTTGCCTAATTCTAACTAACTTCATTTGGTATTTTCATGCTCTTAACTAATTGTTATCAATGCGTCCAACCAACAATATACGCATTTGGCTATATTTTTAGTTTTGGCGTATACTACATTCGGTATAATTTTGAGAAAATACTGCAAAATATATTTCTTTTGTTTAAAATGGTAAGCGGTCTCGCGGTGAGAGTCGAGTAACGCGACTGTAGGCTTTCTTTATATGTTTCTTTATAATTTGACAATTTTATTGTTGATGTAATAACATTTTGCAGGATATCAAAGACTATAGTTTTAATGTATAGCCCACAAATTCGACATCTAGCTTTATTATTGAACGAACACACTATGTTAATTCGAGTTTTTTATATTATCGGGGGGCGGCAAGTTGGGCGTGGCAAAATTTTGAAGCCAACTGATCTGTGTGCAAGAATAACAGATGATGTCGAATAAATTATAGAATATATAATTATTTGGAATTTATAGCTTCTTAACTTATTATAGTTCAATGAGATCGTTGATTTCATGTAGACAGACGGACAGATTGGGATGGCTAGAATCTGTCTCTCTGTGAAAGCTGATCAAAGAATATATAAACTTTATAGGGTCGGAGATGCTTCCTTAACTGTTTACGTTTCCTAACGCACAAAGTTTTAAATAATCCTTCTACCCTATGGGTAGCGGTATAATGTTCCTGAAAAATTGGCGAATCAGTAAAAGATTAGCCGAAGTTATTTAAAGAATACTGTTTGTATAGGGCAAAAACGGGCAATTAGTGTTTACTTATGGCCTGAGAATGTGGTATACCTGTCCGTCTGTGAAATTTTTGATTAGAGGTACATATGATGTGCCAAAATATACTTTTGCATATTATTAAAAATATTTTTTAGCAAGGTTCTTATGGTTGGTATATTTTTTGCTTTTGTTAAAATGAGTCGGCGGGGTAATTCACAGTGGCATACTCGAAACTGTGGTTTTCTTTACTTATTTTTAGATGCTTCTTTGCATGATCAGCTTAAAAGTATAGCATATTCTGTTCTCGGCAATTACAATTTGGCATACTTCCAGGTTTGTTTACATAAATTAAAACGTAAACAGTCTTTTAATTTTGTTGCCTGCTGCATTTCTCAACTGGTTTCTGTCGGCGATTTGAGACCCGGATGCCATCTTGCAAATGGCGAATTGAATGCTCAGCAGGACTTTGGCGTATGCGTGAGTGTCAGCTGAAGATTTGCGCTCAATCTTCCTGAACTCGTGAACTAGCAATGCAACAATGAAGTTGGCAACAGTAAACATTGCTTATTGAGATTCCGTGCTACTACTTTGGTGTAAGTCATCCGGTTATCTTTGGCTTAGATGCGATAACGCATGCCCAGCATGGGTGGTTAGCAACTAGCTCGAGCGTGCTCGTAGCGGGTTGAACCAGACCAACGGGGATGAGCGCTGCTAACTGAGTAGATTATACAGAGAATTCGCCGAGCGGGGTGTGCTGCAGAAGTAGCATATGTTACGCGTTCGATAATATCACCATGGGACTGGAGTGAATGACGTCAGATTGCAAACATAACAAACAGTTATGTGGGCAATAATGAAGGAACAGTGGGCGAAGTCGGGACCTAGTGACATAAACATTGAGGTGAAGGAAGGCCCAGAGATACAGTCGAGAGCGATGCTCCTGTTCGGGTCAGGAACTTATCGCAACTGCGTGGTTAGGCAGTCGTGCGTGGAATTGTATGAAATGTTGAGAAAACCGCCGACTACACGGAGATGTCCGTTGATGACGCAGTTGCCTGCGAAAGGCGTGCCTGTTATATCATGTATGCGTATGTATTTTGGACGCAGGCAGGCTGAGAGCCGTTCTTATAGTACGAACACGAAGTGGACGTAACTAAATGCCGCGGTATTGGCTGCGCTCAGCCGTCCGCAATCTCGTTGAACTTCGCTCCATGTTGATGGAATAAACTTTGATGTAATTTTACATATGATATTCGTGGTATGCATATACGGGTACAGATGTAAATAAACTTCATTAGTCATCTTGGGTCGTCTAACATAAATGGCAAACCAAAACAGTCCACACAGCGACCCATTTTTAACTTTATATGGACATTAAGTGATAATCGAAATTATAGATTTAAAGGGACAAAAGGAAACTTTCGAATGCATATTATTGGGGATAAACGCGATTTGGTATAAACCAATTTTTATTTATAATTTTTACATAATTTTTATGGAAATTCGTGCTCTGGCGCAACACCTTCATAGATCTATTTGTATATTCTTCACATTTTGCATCTGGCTTGGGCTACATACAAAGGTAATAGATAAGATCACAGTTGAAAGATAATGTGAAAGCATTTAGGGAAGTAATAATAATAATTGTTTAGTTCAATTTAAAGATTTTTTGGCAAAAGAGCTTTTGTTAAAATCTATAAACATAATTTATGAGACGGCAGGCGAATCAGAGCTTTTTGTCTTTCTAAATATTTTAACTTTCTTCTTTAGGATATTAACTTTCATAGGGTTTATTTTGCAGAATTCGGAAAAATGTGCGTTTGAAGATGAGAGAATTTAAAACATAACTTTTCACTTTATGTAGCTTGCGCACGTCGCATTTTATTAATTTTTTTCAAAACAGTGACTTCAGTGAAATTGAATTTTAAACGCACTCCGAAAGTATCTAATTCTCTATAAATTTAAAAAAGAACCCCAAAAGTTGGATTTTCGAATTAGCTAAAAATGTGCGGAAGGGTGGGATTGTGCCCATATATACATATATTAAAAAAAGAAGAAGGAAGAGGATTTTTGTTATTTAATTCTCCTAAGAATAAAAATACTTTTTAACGAAAATAAAGAAGAAAAATGTACCTAGTTTAGAGGCAGATACACAATATAGCAAATTTTGCTAAATCGGAAGCAGAACTGAGATTAGACAAGCTATGCCAAATAAGAAATGAATTAACAATTGTGATTAATTTTAAGCTGCGATAATCATGTAATACAAGCCATTAGAAAAATTTTCAATTGAATAATGATTTAAAATAACAGAATTAGGAATTTGAGTTTCATTTCACTAAAGGAAAAATTTCAATGTATAGAAATTTTAATGAGAATAAAAACTTAAAATTTATCAATTTGTTGAGAAAATGGCCAGAATAAGATTGAAGAGTTTTTTTAATGAATTGATATATAGATTGATATAAAGTCTATTATATGTCATTTTATAATTTCGTTACTTTCTATATATGCAAGACTTTTTATATTTATATTTTTTTTTAAATTCATTAATTTAAATGACGCCAAACTTGCTTTGTTTTGAATTAGCTAAATGTTTAGATATATTTGTTTGGTTTTTTTTTTTTTAATTTAAAGAATACTTAGTTTTACAAATTCTTCTAATTTTATAGAATAAATTACTTTTAATTTTATATACTTTGCAACATATATTTAATTCGAAAAGTTCTCATTTAATAGTTTAGTTTTTTGTTTAGATAGTTGTATTTTATGAGTTTTGTTGGCGCTTAGATAAAGTGTTATTTACACTAGATTATATGTATGGCAAATGTATTTGAATGTTTTTTATTATTTCATCTCTATTCGATTTATATGATTGTGAGTTGGTTTTGTGTAGATAGTAAGTATATCCAGAAGGCGAGTTATGGAAAATTATGGGCGTTAGCTGGTGTGGCAACATCAACAAACAACAGGCTAAAAACAGAACAGAATGAATGAAAAGACAAGAAACGAAAAGAAGAGAAGAGAGGAAAATAAAACTATTATGTCGCCGCATTTGTTAGTGTGTCTTCGCGATCGACTTGTCCAAATAAAAAGAATCTAGGGAAAGATTTATGAAATGATTATTTCTCATCTATTCTTCTGCTCCCTCTCCTCTATCTTTTCTCTTTATTGTTGTT